>NC_087397.1:15590000-15595000 GCF_031307605.1 Tribolium castaneum
AGGTAACAGTTTTTTTGTTTTTTGCTTATATCTCGAAAACAGTTACTTCTATCAATTTTTAACTTTTCACCAAAATTAAAGGTGATAAAATTTCCTACAAAATAGTTATTTGCATTTTTCATGTAGGACTAACCATAAGCGAGATAGAAGTTTGAAAATAATTAATATTTAAAAAAAAAGTGCTTTAACAGGAAATGTTTTGTGATTTAAAATACACTTAATTTATTAGGTCCAATACTTAATTAGAAGAAAAAGGAGGTGACAGTAAATGCTGCAATTTCGTCTTCGTCTCAAACATTGAAAATTGAATTACATTTTTGTTCAGTAACAGTTACAGTTTTCTTATTGATTTTTTGCTTATATCTCGAAAACAGTTACTCCTATCAAATTATATCATTTTACCAAAATTAAAGCTGATAAAATTTCCAACAAAATAGTTATTTACATTTTTCTTGTAGGACTAAGCATAAACGAGTTATAGAGTTGGATATAAATAATATTTAACAAAAATTTGCTTTAAAATAAAATGTTTGAAAAACCGGAATTAAACTAAATTAATTGTGTCTAACACTTTAGTAGAGGAAAAAGGAGAAGACATAAAAGTCACTAAATGTTTCAGAGTCGTCTTTAGTCGTCATATTAATAACAATAACATTAATAATAATAATACTAATAGTACTAAATTTGCTTATATGCAAACGCTTAATTAAGGTAACAGTTTTTTGGTTTCTTGCTTATATCTCGAAAACAGTTACTCCTATCAATTTTTATCTTTCTTTCAAAATTTAAGCTGATAAAATTTCCTACAAAATAGTTAATTGCATTTCTTTTGTAGGACCAACAATAAGCGAGCTATAGAGTTAGATATAAATAATCTTTAACAAAAATTTGCTTTAAAATAAAATGTTTGAAAAACCGAAATTAAACTAAATTAATTGGGTTTAACACTTTAGTGGAGGAAAAATAAAAAGACATAAAAGTCACCAAAGTCTTCAGAGTCAGTTTCAGACTAACCATAAGCGAGATATAAGTTTGAAAATAATTAATAATTAAAAAAAAAAGTGCTTTAACAGAAAATGTCTTGTGATTTAAAATACACTTAATTTATTGGGTCCAATACTTTATTAGAAGAAAAAGGAGGTGACAGAAAGGTCACTGAAGTTTTTAGAGTCGTTTGTAAATGCTGCATTTTCGTCTTCGTCTCAAACATTGAAAACTGAATTACATTTTTGTTCAGTAACAGTTATAGTTTTCTTATTGGTTTTTTGCTTATATCTCGAAAACACTAATATAGTTATTTACATTTTTCTTGTAGAAACAAGCATAGGCAAGTTATAGAGTTGGATATAAATAATATTTAACAAAAATTTGCTTTAAAATAAAATGTTTGAAAAACCGAAATTAAACTAAATTAATTGTGTCTAACACTTTAGTAGAGGAAAACGGAGAAGACACAAAAGTCACTAAAGGTTTCAGAGTCGTCTTTAGTCGTCATAATAATAACAATAACATTAATAATAATAATACTAATAGTACTAAATTTGCTTATATGCAAACGCTTAATTAAGGTAACAGTTTCTTGGTTTCTTGCTTATATCTCGAAAACAGTTACTCCTATCAAATTATATCATTTTACCAAAATTAAAGCTGATAAAATTTCCAACAAAATAGTTATTTACATTTTTCTTGTAGGACTAAGCATAAACGAGTTATAGAGTTGGATATAAATAATATTTAACAAAAATTTGCTTTAAAATAAAATGTTTGAAAAACCGGAATTAAACTAAATTAATTGTGTCTAACACTTTAGTAGAGGAAAAAGGAGAAGACATAAAAGTCACTAAATGTTTCAGAGTCGTCTTTAGTCGTCATATTAATAACAATAACATTAATAATAATAATACTAATAGTACTAAATTTGCTTATATGCAAACGCTTAATTATGGTAACAGTTTTTTGGTTTCTTGCTTATATCTCGAAAACAGTTACTCCTATCAATTTTTATCTCTTTTTCAAAATTAAAGCTGATAAAATTTCCTACAAAATAGTTATTTGCATTTTTTATGTGGGACTAACCATAAGCGAGATATAAGTTTGAAAATAATTAATTATTAAAAAAAAATGTGTTTTAACAGAAAATGTCTTGTGATTTAAAATACACTTAATTTATTGGGTCCAATACTTAATTAGAAGAAAAAGGAGGTGACAGTAAATGCTGCAATTTCGTCTTCGTCTCAAACATGGAAAATTGAATTACATTTTTGTTCAGTAACAGTTACAGTTTTCTTATTGATTTTTTGCTTATATCTCGAAAACAGTTACTCCTATCAAATTATATCATTTTTCCAAAATTAAAGCTGATAAAATTTCCAACAAAATAGTTATTTACATTTTTCTTGTAGAACTAAGCTTAAACGAGTTATAGAGTTGGATATAAATAATATTTAACAAAAATTTGCTTTAAAATAAAATGTTTGAAAAACCGGAATTAAACTAAATTAATTGTGTCTAACACTTTAGTAGAGGAAAAAGGAGAAGACATAAAAGTCACTAAATGTTTCAGAGTCGTCTTTAGTCGTCATATTAATAACAATAACATTAATAATAATAATACTAATAGTACTAAATTTGCTTATATGCAAACGCTTAATTATGGTAACAGTTTTTTGGTTTCTTGCTTATATCTCGAAAACAGTTACTCCTATCAATTTTTATCTCTTTTTCAAAATTAAAGCTGATAAAATTTCCTACAAAATAGTTATTTGCATTTTTTGTAGGACCAACCATAAGCGAGTTATAGAGTTGGATATAAATAATCTTTAACAAAAATTTGCTTTAAAATAAAATGTTTGAAAAACCGATATTAAACCAAATTAATTGGGTCTAACACTTTAGTAGAGGAAAAAGGAGAAGACATAAAAGTCACCAAAGTCTTCAGAGTTGTTTCTAGTACTAAATTTGCTTATCTGCAAGCGCTTAATTAAGGTAACAGTTTTTTGGTTTCTTGCTTATATCTCGAAAACAGTTACTCCTATCAAATTTTATCTTTTTACTAAAATTAAAGCTGAAAAAATTTCCTACAAAATAGTTATTTGCATTTTTCATGTAGGACTAACCATAAGCGAGATATAAGTTTGAAAATAATCAATATTTAAAAAAAAGTGCTTTAACAAAAAATGTCTTGTGGTTTAAAATACACTTAATTTATTGGGTCCAATACTTTATTAGAAGAAAAAGGAGGTGACTTAAAAGTCACTGAAATCTTCAGAGTCGTTTTTAAATGCTGCATTTTCGTCTACGTCTCAAACATTGAAAACTGAATTACATTTTTGTTCAGTAACTGTTACAGTTTTCACTTTGGTTTTTTGCTTATATCTCGAAAACAATTACTTTTATCAATTTTTATTTTTTTTTTAAATTAAAGCTGATAAAATTTCCTACAAAATAGTTATTTGCATTTCTTTTGTAAGACCAACCATAAGCGAGTTATAGAGTTGGATATAAATAATCTTTAACAAAAATTTGCTTTAAAATAAAATGTTTGAAAAACCGAAATTAAACTAAATTAATTGAGTCTAACACTTTAGTATAGGAAAAAGGAGAAGACATAAAAGTCACCAAAGTCTTCAGAGTCGTTTTTAGTCGTCATATTAATAACAATAACATTAATAATAATAATACTAATAGTACTAAATTTGCTTATATGCAAGCGCTTAATTAAGGTAACAGTTTTTTGGTTTCTTGCTTATATCTCGAAAACAGATACTCCTATCAATTTTTATCTTTTTACTAAAGTTAAAGCTGATAAAATTTCCTACAAAATAGTTATTTGCATTTTTCATGTAGAACTAACCATAAGCAAGATATAAGTTTGAAAATAATTAATATTTAAAAAAAAAGTGCTTTAACAGAAAATGTCTTGTGATTTAAAATACACTTAATTTTTTGGGTCCAATACTTTATTAAAAAAAAAGGAGGTGACATAAAAGTCACTGAAGTCTTTAGAGTCGTTTTTAAATGCTGCATTTTCGTCGTTGTCTCAAACATTGAAAACTAAATTACATTTTTGTTCAGTAACAGTTACAGTTTTCTTATTGGTTTTTTGCTTATATCTTGAAAACAGTTACTCCTATCAAATATTATCTTTCTTTCAAAATTAAAGCTGATAAAATTTCCATCAAAATAGTTATTTACATTTTTCTTGTAGGACAAAGCATAAACGAGTTATAGAGTTGGACATAAATAATATTTAACAAAAATTTGCTTTAAAATAAAATGCTTGAAAAACCGGAATTAAACTAAATTAATTGTGTCTAACACTTTAGTAGAGGAAAAAGGAGAAGACACAAAAGTCACTAAAGGTTTCAGAGTCGTCTTTAGTCGTCATATTAATAACAATAACATTAATAATAATAATACGAATAGTACTAAATTTGCTTATATGCAAACGCTTAATTAAGGTAACAGTTTTTTGGTTTCTTGCTTATATCTCGAAAACAGTTACTCCTATCAATTTTTATCTTTCTTTCAAACTTTAAGCTGATAAAATTTCCTACAAAATAGTTAATTGCATTTCTTTTGTAGGACCAACAATAAGCGAGCTATAGAGTTAGATATAAATAATCTTTAACAAAAATTTGCTTTAAAATAAAATGTTTGAAAAACCGAAATTAAACTAAATTAATTGGGTCTAACACTTTAGTGGAGGAAAAATAAAAAGACATAAAAGTCACCAAAGTCTTCAGAGTCAGTTTCAGACTAACCATAAGCGAGATATAAGTTTGAAAATAATTAATAATTAAAAAAAAAAGTGCTTTAACAGAAAATGTCTTGTGATTTAAAATACACTTAATTTATTGGGTCCAATACTTTATTAGAAGAAAAAGGAGGTGACAGAAAGGTCACTGAAGTTTTTAGAGTCGTTTGTAAATGCTGCATTTTCGTCTTCGTCTCAAACATTGAAAACTGAATTACATTTTTGTTCAGTAACAGTTATAGTT
>NC_087397.1:15600000-15637500 GCF_031307605.1 Tribolium castaneum
ATTAACGAAAATAATTGGTGAAATAATAAGTGAAAGTTTACTCGTTTCAAAGCATAGAACCGTTTGAAATTAACAGCTCTCGTTAAGGCTATAACGCAAATCTTTTGTTTTGTGCTAAAATAAGACGTTTTTAGTCAGTTTGATATAAGTTTTCTTGTTCAAAGCAAAATATTGTCGAAAATCAACCGATTTTGTCTAAACTGATACAAAATTCGGTGGTTTGTGTCCGAATACAAAGTTTTCAAATTCTTTAATGTTAGGTTTGCTGCTTCGAACAAAGAATCAACGAAAATATTTTGTTTTAATACAAACAGCAATATAAAATGTCTTTATAGGACAAAACATGATGTTTGGCATCTGTTTAATAAAAATTTACTCGTTTGGAAGCATAGAATCATTCCAAATAAGCTATTCTCGTCGAAACTATAATGTAATTAGTATTTTGTGCTAGAATACAGCGTTTTTGTTAGATTTATTAACAATTTTGTCTATTTTAAGCAATGAAACGAATAGGATTAGCTGCCTTTATCCAAAGTGATACATAAATTGCTCTTTTATGCCAGATTAATACGTTTTTAGTCTGTTCGATATAAGTTTTCTTGTTCAAAGCAAAAGATCGTCTAAAATAAGCCGTTTTTGTTTGAACTGATAAACAATTCAGACTGAGAGTCAACAAAAATAATTTGTTTTAATTCAAACTGATACTTTTTGACCCTATAAGAGTCCTATAAGAGTCCGAGATACGCCGTTCTCGTCAAGTCTATAACGTAATTCGTTTTTTTGGGTCAGAATACGACGTTTTCTGTCTGTTTAATATAATTTTTTAATAATAATAATAATAACAATAATAATAATAATAATAATAATAATAATAATAATAATAATAGTAATAGTAACAAAAGTAATAATAATGTTAATACTTTTAATAAGGAAAAATGAAGCTTATTTTGTGTGCTACATGAGCGTTTTCTCATTTCTATGCAAAAGATCATGTGTGATCTGTGTTTTTAGGCAATCTAAGCCATTTTATAGTTTTTAGGCAAGAAATTGTCTAAAATAAATCACTCATTTTAAAACTGGTATAAAAACATTTACTATACAAAAGTTATAATCGGTTTTTAATAATAATAATAATAATAATATTAACAATAATAATAATAATAATAATAATAATAGTAATAATAATAATAATAATAATAATAATAATAATAATAATAATAATAATAATAATAATAATAATAATAATAATAATAGTAGTAAATAATAATAATAATAATACTTACAATAATGAATTTCTTTCTAAATTAAAGCTTAGTTTTTCTAAGCAAAAATGAAGCTTATTTTGTGTTATATGAGCGTTTTCTCATTTCTATGCAAGAAATCATCTGTGATCTGTGTTTTTAGGCAAGAAATTGTCTAAAATTAATAACTCATTTTAAAACTGGTGTAAAAACATTTACTATACAAAAGTTATAATCGGTTTTTAATAATAATAATATTAATAATAATAATAATAATAATAATAATAATAATAGTAATAATAATAAAAATAATAGTAATAATAATAATAATAAAGATAATAATAATAGTAGTAATAAAAGTAAGCTTAGTTTTCTAAGCAAAAATGAAGCTTATTTTGTGTTATATGAGCGTTTTCTCATTTCTATGCAAGAGATCATCTGTGATCTGTGTTTTTAGGCAAGAAATTGTCTAAAATTAATAACTCATTTTAAAACTGGTATAAAAACATTTACTATACAAAAGTTATAATCGGTTTTTAATAATAATAATATTAATAATAATAATAATAATAATAATAATAATAATAATAATAGTAATAATAATAAAAATAATAGTAATAATAATAATAATAAAAATAATAATAATAGTAGTAATAAAAGTAAGCTTAGTTTTCTAAGCAAAAATGAAGCTTATTTTGTGTTATATGAGCGTTTTCTCATTTCTTTGCAAGAGATCATCTGTGATCTGTGTTTTTAGGCAAGAAATTGTCTAAAATTAATAACTCATTTTAAAACTGGTATAAAAACATTTACTATACAAAAGTTATAATCGGTTTTTAATAATAATAATATTAATAATAATAATAATAATAATAATAATAATAATAATAATAATAGTAGTAATAAAAGTAAGCTTAGTTTTCTAAGCAAAAATGAAGCTTATTTTATGTTAGATGAGCGTTTTCTCATTTCTATGCAAAAGATCATGTGTGATCTGTGTTTTTAGGCAATCTAAGCCATTTTATAGTTTTTAATATTTAACAAAAATTTGCTTTAAAATAAAATGTTTGAAAAACTGAAATTAAACTAAATTAATTGTGTCTAACACTTTAGTAAAAGAAAAAGGAGGAGACATAAAAGTCACTAAAGTCTTAGAGTTGTCTTTAGTCGTCATATTAATAACAATAACATTTATAATAACAATACTAGTAGTACTAAATTTGCTTATATGCAAGCGCTTAATTAAGGTAACAGTTTTTTTGTTTTTTGCTTATATCTCGAAAACAGTTACTTCTATCAATTTTTAACTTTTCACCAAAATTAAAGGTGATAAAATTTCCTACAAAATAGTTATTTGCATTTTTCATGTAGAACTAACCATAAGCGAGATATAAGTTTGAAAATAATTAATAATTAAAAAAAAATGTGTTTTAACAGAAAATGTGTTGTGATTTAAAATACACTTAATTTATTGGGTCCAATACTTAATTAGAAGAAAAAGGAGGTGACAGAAAATGCTGCATTTTCGTCTTCGTCTCAAACATTGAAAACTGAATTACATTTTTGTTCAGTAACAGTTACAGTTTTCTTATTGATTTTTTGCTTATATCTCGAAAACAGTTACTCCTATCAAATTTTATCATTCTTCCAAAATTAAAGCTGATAAAATTTCCAACAAAATAGTTATTGCATTTTTCTTGTAGGACCAAGCATAAACGAGTTATAGAGTTGGATATAAATAATATTTAACAAAAATTTGCTTTAAAATAAAATTCTTGAAAAACCGGAATTAAACTAAATTAATTGTGTCTAACACTTTAGTAGAGGAAAAAGGAGAAGACATAAAAGTCACTAAATGTTTCAGAGTCGTCTTTAGTCGCCATATTAATAACAATAACATTAATAATAATAATACTAATAGTACTAAATTTGCTTATATGCAAACGCTTAATTATGGTAACAGTTTTTTGGTTTCTTGCTTATATCTCGAAAACAGTTACTCCTATCAATTTTTATCTCTTTTTCAAAATTAAAGCTGATAAAATTTTCTACAAAATAGTTGTTTGCATTTTTTTGTAGGACCAACCATAAGCGAGTTGTAGAGTTGGATATAAATAATCTTTAACAAAAATTTTCTTTAAAATAAAATGTTTGAAAAACCGATATTAAACCAAATTAATTGGGTCTAACACTTTAGTAGAGGAAAAAGGAGAAGACAAAAGTCACCAAAGTCTTCAGAGTGGTTTTTAGTACTAAATTTGCTTATATGCAAGCGCTTAATTAAGGTTACAGTTTTTTGGTTTCTTGCTTATATCTCGAAAACAGTTACTCCTATCAATTTTTATCTTATTACTAAAATTAAAGCTGATAAAATTTCCTACAAAATAGTTATTTGCATTTTTCTTGTAGGACCAACCATAAGCGAGTTATAGAGTTGGATATAAATAATCTTTAACAAAAATTTGCTTTAAAATAAAATGTTTGAAAAACCGAAATTAAACTAAATTAATTGAGTCTAACACTTTAGTATAGGAAAAAGGAGAAGACATAAAAGTCACCAAAGTCTTGAGAGTCGTTTTTAGTCGTCATATTAATAACAATAACATTAATAATAATAATAGTAATAGTACTAAATTTGCTTATATGCAAGCGCTTTATTAAGGTAACAGTTTTTTGGTTTCTTGCTTATATCTCGAAAACAGTTACTCCTAGCAATTTTTATCTTTTTACTAAAATTAAAGCTGATAAAATTTCCTACAAAATAGTTATTAGCAATTTTCTTGTAGGACCAAGTATAAGCGAGTTATAAAGATGGATATAAATAATATTTAACAAAAATTTGCTTTAAAATAAAATGTTTGAAATACTGAAATTAAACTAAATTAATTGTGTTTAACACTTTAGTAGAGGAAAAAGGAGAAGACATAAAAGTCACTAAAGGTTGCAGAGTTGTCTTTAATCGTCATACTAATAACAATAACATTAATAATAATAATACTAATAGTACTAAATTTGCTTGTATGCAAACGCTTAATTAAGGTGACAGTTTTTTGGTTTCTTGCTTATATCTCGAAAACAGTTACTCCTATTAATTTTTATCTTTTTACTAAAATTAAAGCTGATAAAATTTCCTACAAAATAGTAATTTGCATTTTTTATGTAGGACTAACCATAAGCGAGATGTAAGTTTGAAAATAATTAATATTTAAAAAAAAAGTGCTTTAACAGAAAATGTCTTGTGATTTAAAATACACTTAATTTAATGGGTCCAATACTTTATTAGAAGAAAAAGGAGGTGACATAAAAGTCACTGAAGTCTTCAGAGTCGATTTTAAATGCTGCATTTTCGTCTTTGTCTCAAACATTGAAAACTGAATTACATTTTTGTTCAGTAACAGTTACAGTTTTCTTATTGGTTTTTTGCTTATATCTCGAAAACAGTTACTCCTATCAATTTTTATCTTTTTTTTTTCAAAATTCAAGCTGATAAAATTTCCTACAAAATAGTTATTTGCATTTTTCTTGTAGGACCAACCATAAGCGAGTTATAGAGTTGGATATAAATAATCTTTAACAAAAATTTGCTTTAAAATAAAATGTTTGAAAAACCGAAATTAAACTAAATTAATTGGGTCTAACACTTTAGTAGGGAAAAAAGGAGAACACATAAAAGTCACTAAAGGTTTCAGAGTCGTCTTTAATCGTCATACTAATAACAATAACTTTAATAATAATAATACTAATAGTACAAAATTTGCTTGTATGCAAACGCTTAATTAAGGTGACAGTTTTTTGGTTTCTTGCTTATATCTCGAAAACAGTTGCTCCTATCAATTTTTATATTTTCACTAAAATTAAAGCTGATAAAATTTCCTACAAAATAATTTTTTGCATTTTTCATGTAGGACTAACCATAAGCGAGATATAAGTTTGAAAATAATCAATATTTAAAAAAAAAGTGCTTTAACAAAAAATGTCTTGTGATTTAAAATACACTTAATTTATTGGGTCCAATACTTTATTAGAAGAAAAAGGAGGTGACTTAAAAGTCACTGAAGTCTTCATAGTCGTTTTTAAATGCTGCATTTTCGTCTACGTCTCAAACATTGAAAACTGAATTACATTTTTGTTCAGTAACTGTTACAGTTTTCACTTTGGTTTTTTGCTTATATCTCGAAAACAGTTACTTCTATAAATTTTTATCTTTTCATTAAAATTAAAGCTGATAAAATTTTCTACAAAATAGTTATTTGCATTTCTTTTGTAAGATCAACCATAAGCGAGTTATAGAGTTGGATATAAATAATCTTTAACAAAAATTTGCTTTAAAATAAAATGTTTGAAAAACCGAAATTAAACTAAATTAATTGTGTCTAACACTTTAGTAGAGGAAAAAGGAGTAGACGTAAAAGTCCCCAAAGTCTTCAGAGTCGTTTTTAATCGTCATATTAAAAACAATAACATTAATAATAATAATACTAATAGTACTAAATTTGCTTATATGCAAACGCTTAATTAAGGTAACAGTTTTTTGGTTTCTTGCGAATATCTCGAAAACAGTTACTCCTATCAATTTTTATCTTTTTACTAAAATTAAAGCTGATAAAATTTCCTACAAAATAGTTATTTGCATTTTTCATGTAGGACTAACCATAAGCGAGATATAAGTTTGAAAATAATTAATATTTAAAAAAAAAGTGCTTTAACAGAAAATGTCTTGTGATTTAAAATACACTTAATTTATTGGGTCCAATACTTTATTAGAAGAAAATGGAGGTGACATAAAAGTAACTGAAGTCTTCAGAGTCGTTTTTAAATGCTGCATTTTCGTCTTCGTCTCAAACATTGAAAACTGGATTACATTTTTGTTCAGTAACAGTCACAGTTTTCTTATTGGTTATTTGCTTATATCTCGAAAACAGTTACTCCTATCAAATTTTATCTTTCTTCCAAAATTAAAGCTGATAAAATTTCCAACAAAATAGTTATTTACATTTTTCTTGTAGGACCAAGCATAAACGAGTTATAGAGTTGGATATAAATAATATTTAACAAAAAATTGCTTTAAAATAAAATGCTGGAAAAACCGGAATTAAACTAAATTAATTGTGTCTAACACTTTAGTAGAGGAAAAAGGAGAAGACATAAAAGTCACTAAATGTTTCAGAGTCGTCTTTAGTCGTCATATTAATAACAATAACATTAATAATAATAATACTAATAGTACTAAATTTGCTTATATGCAAACGTTTAATTAAGGTAACAGTTTTTTGGTTTCTTGCTTATATCTCGAAAACAGTTACTCCTATCAATTTTTATCTTTTTTTCAAAATTAAAGCTGATAAAATTTCCTACAAACTAGTTATTTACATTTTTTTGTAGGACCAACCATAAGCGAGTTATAGAGTTGGATATAAATAATCTTTAACAAAAATTTGCTTAAAATAAAATGTTTGAAAAACCGATATTAAACTAAATTAATTGGGTCTAACACTTTAGTAGAGGAAAAAGGAGAAGACATAAAAGTCACTAAAGTCTTCAGAGTTGTTTTTAATACTAAATTTGCTTATATGCAAGCGCTTAATTAAGATAACAGTTTTTTGGTTTCTTGCTTATATCTCGAAAACAGTTACTCCTATCAATTTTTATCTTTTTTTCAAAATTAAAGCTGATAAAATTTCCTACAATCTAGTTATTTACATTTTTTTGTAGGACCAACCATAAGCGAGTTATAGAGTTGGATATAAATAATCTTTAACAAAAATTTGCATAAAATAAAATGTTTGAAAAACCGATATTAAACTAAATTAATTGGGTCTAACACTTTAGTATAGGAAAAAGGAGAAGATATAAAATTCACCAAAGTCTTCAGAGTTGTTTTTAATACTAAATTCGCTTATATGCAAGCGCTTAATTAAGATAACAGTTTTTTGGTTTCTTGCTTATATCTCGAAAACAGTTACTCCTATCAATTTTTATCTTTTTACTAAAATTAAAGCTGATAAAATTTCCTACAAAATAGTAATTTGCATTTTTTATGTAGGACTAACCATAAGCGAAAAATAAGTTTGATAATAATTAATATTTAAAAAAAAAGTGCTTTAACAGAAAATGTCTTGTGATTTAAAATACACTTAATTTAATGGGTCCAATACTTTATTAGAAGAAAAAGGAGGTGACATAAAAGTCACTGAAGTCTTCAGAGTCGACTTTAAATGCTGCATTTTCGTCTTCGTCTCAAAAATTGAAAACTGAATTACATTTTTGTTCAGTAGCAGTTACAGTTTTCTTATTGGTTTTTTGCTTATATCTCGAAAACAGTTACTTCTATCAATTTTTATCTTTTTTTTAGGATTAAAGCTGATAAAATTTCCTACAAAATAGCTACTTGCATTTTTCTTGTAGGACCAACCATAAGCGAGTTATAGAGTTGGATATAAATAATCTTTAACAAAAATTTGCTTTAAAATAAAATGTTTGAAAAACCGAAATTAAACTAAATTAATTAAGACTAACACTTCAGTGGAGGAAAAAGGGGAAGACATAAAAGTCACCAAAGTCTTGAGAGTCGTTTTTAGTCGTCATATTAATAACAATAACATTAATAATAATAACACTAATAGTACTAAATTTGCTTATATGCAAGCGCTTAATTAAGGTAACAGTTTCTTGCTTATATCTCGAAAACAGTTACTCCTATCAATTTTTATCTTTTTTTAGGATTAAAGCTGATAAAATTTCCTACAAAATAGCTAGTTGCATTTTTCTTGTAGGACCAACCATAAGCGAGTTATAGAGTTGGATATAAATAATCTTTAACAAAAATTTGCTTTGAAATAAAATGTTTGAAAAACCGAAATTAAACTAAATTAATTAAGACTAACACTTTAGTGGAGGAAAAAGGGGAAGACATAAAAGTCACCAAAGTCTTGAGAGTCGTTTTTAGTCGTCATATTAATAACAATAACATTAATAATAATAATACTAATAGTACTAAATTTGCTTATATGCAAGCGCTTAATTAAGGTAACAGTTTCTTGCTTATATCTCGAAAACAGTTACTCCTATCAATTTTTATCTTTTTACTAAAATTAAAGCTGATAAAATTTTCTACAAAATAGTTATTTGCATTTTTCATGTAGGACTAACCATAAGCGAGATATAAGTTTGAAAATAATTAATATTTAAAACAAAAGTGCTTTAACAGGAAATGTCTTGTGATTTAAAATACACTTAATTTATTGGGTCCAATACTTTATTAGAAGAAAAAGGAGGTGACATAACAGTCACTGAAGTCTTCAGAGTCGTTTTTAAATGCTGCATTTTTGTCATCGTCTCAAACATTGAAAACTGAATTACATTTTTGTTCAGTAACAGTTACAGTTTTCTTATTGGTTTTTTGCTTATATCTCGAAAACAGTTACACCTATCAAATTTTATCTTTCTTTCAAAATTCAAGCTGATAAAATTTCTTACAAAATAGTTATTTGCATGTTTCTTGTAGGACCAACCATAAGCGAGTTATAGAGTTGGATATAAATAATATTTAACAAAAATTTGCTTTAAAATAAAATGTTTGAAAAACTGAAATTAAACTAATTTAATTGTGTCGAACACTTTAGTAGAGGAAAAAGAAAAAGACATAGAAGTCACTAAAGGTTTCAGAGTCGTCTTTAGTCGTCATATTAATAACAATAACATTAATAATAATAATACTAATAGTACTAAATTTGCTTATATGCAAACGCTTAATTAAGGTAACAGTTTTTTGGTTTCTTGCTTATATCTCGAAAACAGTTACTCCTATCAATTTTTATCTTTTTGCTAAAATTAAAGCTGATAAAATTTCCTACAAAATAGTTATTTGCATTTTTCATGTAAGACTAACCATAAGCGAGATATAAGTTTGAAAATAATTAAAATTTAAAAAAAAAGTGCTTTAACAGAAAATGTCTTGTGATTAAAATACACTTAATTTAATGGGTCCAATACTTTATTAGAAGAAAAAGGAGGTGACACAAAAGTCACCAAAGTCTTGAGAGTGGTTTTTAGTCGTCATATATATATGCAAGCGCTTAATTAAGGTAACAGTTTTTTGGTTTCTTGCTTATATCTCGAAAACAGTTACTCTTATCAATTTTTATCTTTTTTTTTCAAAATTAAAGCTGATAAAATTTCCTACAAAATAGTTATTTGCATTTTTTTTGTAGGACCAACCATAAGCGAGTTATGGAGTTGGATATAAATAATCTTTAACAAAAATTTGCTTTAAAATAAAATGTTTGAAAAACCGAAATTAAACTAAATTAATTAAGACTAACACTTTAGTGGAGGAAAAAGGAGAAGACATAAAAGTCACCAAAGTCTTGAGAGTCGTTTTTAGTCGTCATATTAATAACAATAACATTAATAATAATAATACTAATAGTACTAAATTTGCTTATATGCAAGCGCTTAATTAAGGTAACAGTTTCTTGCTTATATCTCGAAAACAGTTACTTCTATCAATTTTTATCTTATTACTAAAATTAAAGCTGATAAAATTTCCTACAAAATAGTTATTTGCATTTTTCATGTAGGACTAACCATAAGCGAGATATAACTTTAAAAATTATTAATATTTAAAAAAAAAGTGCTTTAACAGAAAATGTCTTGTGATTTAAAATACACTTAATTTATTAGGTTTAATACTTTATTAGAAGAAAAAGGTGGTGACATATAAGTCACTGAAGTCTTCAGAGTCGATTTAAATGCTGCATTTTTGTCTTCGTCTCAAACATTGAAAACTGAATTACATTTTTGTTCAGTAACTGTAACAGTTTTCACTTTGGTTTTTTGCTTATATCTAGAAAACAATTACTCCTATCAATTTTTATCTTTCTATCAAAATTAAAGCTGATAAAATTTCCCACAAAATAGTTATTTGCATTTTTCTTGTAGGACCAACCATAAGCGAGTTATAGAGTTGGATATAAATAATCTTTAACAAAAATTTGCTTTAAAATAAAATGTTTGAAAAACCGATATTACACTAAATTAATTGTGTCTAACACTTTAGTAGAGGAAAAAGGAGATGACATAAAAGTCACCAAAATCTTCAGAGTTGTTTTTAGTACTAAATTTGCTTATATGCAAGCGCTTAATTAAGGTAACAGTTTTTTGGTTTCTTGCTTATATCTCGAAAACAGTTACTCCGATCAATTTTTATCTTTTTACTAAAATTAAAGCTGATAAAATTTCCTACAAAATAGTTATTTGCTTTTTTCATGTAGGACTAACCATAAGCGAAATATAAGTTTGAAAATAATTAATATTTAAAAAAAGTGCTTTAACAGAAAATGTCTTGTGATTTAAAATACACTTAATTTATTGGGTCCAATACTTTATTAGAAGAAAAAGGAGGTGACATAAAATCACTGAAGTCTTCAGAGTCGTTTTTAAATGCTGCATTTTCGTCTTCGTCTCAAACATTGAAAACTGAATTACATTTTTGTTCAGGAACAGTTACAGTTTTCTTATTGGTTTTTTGCTTTTATCTCGAAAACAGTTACTCCTATCAAATTTTATCTTTTTTCCAAAATTAAAGCTGATAAAATTTCCTACAAAATAGTTATTTACATTTTTCTTGTAGGACCAAGCATAAACGAGTTATAGAGTGGGATATAAATAATATTTAACAAAAATTTGCTTTAAAATAAAATGCTTGAAAAACCGGAATTAAACTAAATTAATTGTGTCTAACACTTTAGTAGAGGAAAAAGGAGAAGACATAAAAGTCACCAAAATCTTCAGAGTTGTTTTTAGTACTAAATTTGCTTATAAGCAAACGCTTAATTAAGGTAACAGTTTTTTGGTTTCTTGCTTATATCTCGAAAACAGTTACTCCTATCAATTTTTATCTTTTTACTAAAATTAAAGCTGATAAAATTTCCTACAAAATAGTAATTTGCATTTTTTATGTAGGACTAACCATAAGCGAGATATAAGTTTGAAAATAAATAATATTTAAAAAAAAAGTTCTTTAACAGAAAATGTCTTGTGATTTAAAATACACTTAATTTAATGAGTCCAATACTTTATTAGAAGAAAAAGGAGGTGACATAAAAGTCACTGAAGTTTTCAGAGTCGATTTTAAATGGTGCATTTTCGTCTTCATCTCAAACATTGAAAACTGAGTTACATTTTTGTTCAGTAACAGTTACAGTTTTTTTATTGGTTTTTTGCTTATATCTCGAAAACAGTTACTCCTATCAATTTTTATCTTTCTTTCAAGATTAAAGCTGATAAAATTTCCTAAAAAATAGTTATTTGCATTTTTCTTGTAGGACCAACCATAAGCGAGTTATAGAGTTGGATATAAATAATATTTAACAAAAACTTGCTTTAAAATAAAATGTTTGAAAAACAAAAATTAAACTAAATTAATTGTGTCTAACACTTTAGTTGAGGAAAAAGGAGAAGACATTAAAGTCACTAAAGGTTTCAGAGTCGTCTTTAGCCGTCATATTAATAACAATAACATGAATAATAATAATACTAATAGTACTAAATTTGCTTATATGCAAGCGCTTAATTAAGGTAACAGTTTCTTGCTTATATCTCGAAAACAGTTACTTCTATCAATTTTTATCTTTTTACTAAAATTAAAGCTGATAAAATTTCCTACAAAATAGTTATTTGCATTTTTCATGTAGGACTAACCATAAGCGAGATATAAGTTTGAAAATAATTAATATTTAAAAAAAAGTGATTTAACAGAAAATGTTTAGTGATTTAAAATACACTTAATTTATTAGGTACAATACTTTATTAGAAGAAAAAGGAGGTGACATATAAGTCACTGAAGTCTTCTGAGTCGATTTTAAATGCTGCATTTTCGTCTTCGTCTCAAACATTGAAAACTGAATTACATTTTTGTTCAGTAACAGTTACAGTTTTCATATTGGTTTTTTGCTTATATCTCGAAAACAGTTACTCCTATCAATTTTTATCTTTTTTTTAAAATTAAAGCTGATAAAATTTCCTACAAAATAGTTATTTGCATTTTTCTTGTAGGACCAACCATAAGCGAGTTATAGAGTTGGATATAAATAATATTTAACAAAAACTTGCTTTAAAATAAAATGTTTGAAAAACTAAAATTAAACTAAATTAATTGTGTCTAACACTTTAGTAGAGGAAAAAGGAGAAGACATAAAAGTCACTAAAGGTTTCAGAGTCGTCTTTAATCGTCATATTAATAACAATAACATTAATAATAATAATACTACTAGTACTAAATTTGCTTACATGCAAACGCTTAATTAAGGTAACAGTTTTTTGGTTTCTTGCTTATATCTCAAAAACAGTTACTTATATCAATTTTTATTTTTTTACAATCATTAAAGCTGATAAAATTTCCTACAAAATAGTTATTTGAATTTTTCATGTAAGACTAACCTTAAGCGAGATATAAGTTTAAAAATTATTAATATTTAAAAAAAAAGTGCTTTAACAGAAAATGCCTTGTGATTTAAAATACACTTAATTTATTGGGTCCAATACTTTATTAGAAGAAAAAGGAGGTGACATAAAAGTCGCTGAAGTCTTCAGAGTCGATTTTAAATGCTGCATTTTCGTCTTCGTCTCAAACATTGAAAACTGAATTACATTTTTGTTCAGTAACTGTAACAGTTTTCACTTTGGTTTTTTGCTTATATCTCGAAAACAATTACTCCAATCAATTTTTATCTATCTTTCAAAATTAAAGCTGATAAAATTTCCAACAAAATAGTTATTTACATTTTTCTTGTAGGACCAAGTATAAACGAGTTATAGAGTTGGATATAAATAATATTTAACAAAAATTTGCTTTACAATAAAATGCTTGAAAAACGGGAATTAAACTAAATTAATTGTGTCTAACACTTTAGTAGAGGAAAAAGGAGAAGACATAAAAGTCACTAAATGTTTGAGAGTCGTCTTTAGTCGTCATATTAATAACAATAACATTAATAATAATAATACTAATAGTACTAAATTTGCTTATATGCAAACGCTTAATTAAAGTAACAGTTTTTTGGTTTCTTGCTTATATCTCGAAAACAGTTACTCCTATCAATTTTTATCTTTTTTTCAGAATTAAAGCTGATAAAATTTTCTACAAAATAGTTATTTGCATTTTTTTGTAGGTCCAACCATAAGCGAGTTATAGAGTTGGATATAAATAATCTTTAACAAAAATTTGCTTTAAAATAAAATGTTTGAAAATCCGATATTAAACTAAATTAATTTGGTCTAACACATTAGTAGAGGAAAAAGGAGAAGACATAAAAGTCACCAAAGTCTTCAGAGTTGTTTTTAGTACAAAATTTGCTTAGAAGCAAACGCTTAATTAAGGTAACAGTTTTTTGGTTTCTTGCTTATATCTCGAAAACAGTAACTCCTATCAATTTTTATCGTTTTACTAAAATTAAAGCTGATAAAATTTCCTACAAAATAGTAATTTGCATTTTTTATGTAGGACTAACCATAAGCGAGATATAAGTTTGAAAATAATTAATATTTAAAAAAAAGTGCTTTAACAGAAAATGTCTTGTGATTTAAAATACACTTAATTTAATGAGTCCAATACTTTATTAGAAGAAAAAGGAGGTGACATAAAAGTCACTGAAGTCTTCAGAGTCGATTTTAAATGCTGCATTTTCGTCTTCATCTCAAACATTGAAAACTGAATTACATTTTTGTTCAGTAACAGTTACAGTTTTCTTATTGGTTTCTTGCTTATATCTCGAAAACAGTTACTCCTATCAATTTTTATCTTTCTTTCAAGATTAAAGCTGATAAAATTTCTTACAAAATAGTTATTTGCATTTTTCTTGTAGGACAACCATAAGCGAGTTATAGAGTTGGATATAAATAATATTTAACAAAAACTTGTTTTAAAATAAAATGTTTGAAAAACTAAAATTAAACTAAATTAATTGTGTCTAACACTTTAGTAGAGGCAAAATGAAAAGACATAAAAGTCACTAATGGTTTCAGAGTCGTCTTTAGTCGTCATATTAATAACAATAACATTAATAATAATAATACTAATAGTACTAAATTTGCTTATATTATTAGGTCCAATACTTTATTAGAAGAAAAAGGAGGTGACATATAAGTCACTGAAGTCTTCAGAGTCGATTTTAAATGCTGCATTTTCGTCTTCGTCTCAAACATTGAAAACTGAATTACATTTTTGTTTAGTAACTGTAACAGTTTTTACTTTGGTTTTTTGCTTATATCTCGAAAACAATTACTTCTATCAATTTTTATCTTTCTTTCAAAATTAAAGCTGATAAAATTTCCTACAAAATAGTTATGTGCATTTCTTTTGTCAGACTAACCATAAGCGAGTTATAGAGTTGGATATAAATAATCTTTAACAAAAATTTGCTTTAAAATAAAATGTTTGAAAAACCTAAATTAAACTAAATTAATTGAGTCTAACACTTTAGTATAGGAAAAAGGAGAAAACATAAAAAGCACCAAAGTCTTCAGAGTCGTTTTTGGTCGTCATATTAATAACAATAACCTTAATAATAATAATACTAATAGTACTAAATTTGCTTATATGCAAGCGCTTTATTAAGGTAACAGTTTTTTGGTTTCTTGCTTATATCTCGAAAACAGTTACTCCTATCAATTTTTATTTTTTTACTAAAATTAAAGCTGATAAAATTTTCTACAAAATAGTTATTTGCACTTTTCTTGTAGGACCAAGCATAAACGAGTTATAGAGTTGGATATAAATAATATTTAACAAAAATTTGCTTTAAAATAAAATGCTTGAAAAACCGGAATTAAACTAAATTAATTGTGTCTAACACTTTAGTAGAGGAAAAAGGAGAAGACATAAAAGTCACTAAATGCTTCAGAGTTGTCTTTAGTCGTCATATTAATAACAATATCATTAATAATAATAATACTAATAGTACAAAATTTGCTTAAATGCAAACGCTTAATTAAGGTGACAGTTTTTTGGTTTCTTGCTTATATCTCGAAAACAGTTACTCCTATCAATTTTTATCTTTTTACTAAAATTAAAGCTGATAAAATTTCCTAAAAAATAGTTATTCGCATTTTTCTTGTAGGACCAACCATAAGCGAGTTATAGAGTTGGATATAAATAATATTTAACAAAAACTTGCTTTAAAATAAAATGTTTGAAAAACAAAAATTAAACTAAATTAATTGTGTCTAACACTTTAGTTGAGGAAAAAGGAGAAGACATTAAAGTCACTAAAGGTTTCAGAGTCGTCTTTAGTCGTCATATTAATAACAATAACATGAATAATAATAATACTAATAGTACTAAATTTGCTTATATGCAAGCGCTTAATTAAGGTAACAGTTTCTTGCTTATATCTCGAAAACAGTTACTTCTATCAATTTTTATCTTTTTACTAAAATTAAAGCTGATAAAATTTCCTACAAAATAGTTATTTGCATTTTTCATGTAGGACTAACCATAAGCGAGATATAAGTTTGAAAATAATTAATATTTAAAAAAAAGTGATTTAACAGAAAATGTTTAGTGATTTAAAATACACTTAATTTATTAGGTACAATACTTTATTAGAAGAAAAAGGAGGTGACATATAAGTCACTGAAGTCTTCAGAGTCGATTTTAAATGCTGCATTTTCGTCTTCGTCTCAAACATTGAAAACTGAATTACATTTTTGTTCAGTAACAGTTACAGTTTTCATATTGGTTTTTTGCTTATATCTCGAAAACAGTTACTCCTATCAATTTTTATCTTTTTTTTAAAATTAAAGCTGATAAAATTTCCTACAAAATAGTTATTTGCATTTTTCTTGTAGGACCAACCATAAGCGAGTTATAGAGTTGGATATAAATAATATTTAACAAAAACTTGCTTTAAAATAAAATGTTTGAAAAACTAAAATTAAACTAAATTAATTGTGTCTAACACTTTAGTAGAGGAAAAAGGAGAAGACATAAAAGTCACTAAAGGTTTCAGAGTCGTCTTTAATCGTCATATTAATAACAATAACATTAATAATAATAATACTACTAGTACTAAATTTGCTTACATGCAAACGCTTAATTAAGGTAACAGTTTTTTGGTTTCTTGCTTATATCTCAAAAACAGTTACTTATATCAATTTTTATTTTTTTACAATCATTAAAGCTGATAAAATTTCCTACAAAATAGTTATTTGAATTTTTCATGTAAGACTAACCTTAAGCGAGATATAAGTTTAAAAATTATTAATATTTAAAAAAAAAGTGCTTTAACAGAAAATGCCTTGTGATTTAAAATACACTTAATTTATTGGGTCCAATACTTTATTAGAAGAAAAAGGAGGTGACATAAAAGTCGCTGAAGTCTTCAGAGTCGATTTTAAATGCTGCATTTTCGTCTTCGTCTCAAACATTGAAAACTGAATTACATTTTTGTTCAGTAACTGTAACAGTTTTCACTTTGGTTTTTTGCTTATATCTCGAAAACAATTACTCCAATCAATTTTTATCTATCTTTCAAAATTAAAGCTGATAAAATTTCCAACAAAATAGTTATTTACATTTTTCTTGTAGGACCAAGTATAAACGAGTTATAGAGTTGGATATAAATAATATTTAACAAAAATTTGCTTTACAAT
This sequence comes from Tribolium castaneum, assembly GCF_031307605.1. NCBI lineage: Eukaryota > Metazoa > Arthropoda > Insecta > Coleoptera > Tenebrionidae > Tribolium > Tribolium castaneum. The sequence goes on from NC_087397.1 coordinate 15,616,893, forward strand.
AAAATGCTTGAAAAACGGGAATTAAACTAAATTAATTGTGTCTAACACTTTAGTAGAGGAAAAAGGAGAAGACATAAAAGTCACTAAATGTTTGAGAGTCGTCTTTAGTCGTCATATTAATAACAATAACATTAATAATAATAATACTAATAGTACTAAATTTGCTTATATGCAAACGCTTAATTAAAGTAACAGTTTTTTGGTTTCTTGCTTATATCTCGAAAACAGTTACTCCTATCAATTTTTATCTTTTTTTCAGAATTAAAGCTGATAAAATTTTCTACAAAATAGTTATTTGCATTTTTTTGTAGGTCCAACCATAAGCGAGTTATAGAGTTGGATATAAATAATCTTTAACAAAAATTTGCTTTAAAATAAAATGTTTGAAAATCCGATATTAAACTAAATTAATTTGGTCTAACACATTAGTAGAGGAAAAAGGAGAAGACATAAAAGTCACCAAAGTCTTCAGAGTTGTTTTTAGTACAAAATTTGCTTAGAAGCAAACGCTTAATTAAGGTAACAGTTTTTTGGTTTCTTGCTTATATCTCGAAAACAGTAACTCCTATCAATTTTTATCGTTTTACTAAAATTAAAGCTGATAAAATTTCCTACAAAATAGTAATTTGCATTTTTTATGTAGGACTAACCATAACCGAGATATAAGTTTGAAAATAATTAATATTTAAAAAAAAGTGCTTTAACAGAAAATGTCTTGTGATTTAAAATACACTTAATTTAATGAGTCCAATACTTTATTAGAAGAAAAAGGAGGTGACATAAAAGTCACTGAAGTCTTCAGAGTCGATTTTAAATGCTGCATTTTCGTCTTCATCTCAAACATTGAAAACTGAATTACATTTTTGTTCAGTAACAGTTACAGTTTTCTTATTGGTTTCTTGCTTATATCTCGAAAACAGTTACTCCTATCAATTATTATCTTTCTTTCAAGATTAAAGCTGATAAAATTTCTTACAAAATAGTTATTTGCATTTTTCTTGTAGGACAACCATAAGCGAGTTATAGAGTTGGATATAAATAATATTTAACAAAAACTTGTTTTAAAATAAAATGTTTGAAAAACTAAAATTAAACTAAATTAATTGTGTCTAACACTTTAGTAGAGGCAAAATGAAAAGACATAAAAGTCACTAATGGTTTCAGAGTCGTCTTTAGTCGTCATATTAATAACAATAACATTAATAATAATAATACTAATAGTACTAAATTTGCTTATATGCAAACGCTTAATTAAGGTAACAGTTTCTTGCTTATATCTCGAAAACAGTTACTTCTATCAATTTTTATCTTTTTACTAAAATTAAAGCTGATAAAATTTCCTACAAAATAGTTATTTGCATTTTTCATGTAGGACTAACCATAAGCGAGATATAAGTTTGAAAATAATTAATATTTAAAAAAAAAGTGCTTTAACAGAAAATGTTTTGTGATTTAAAATACACTTAATTTATTAGGTCCAATACTTTATTAGAAGAAAAAGGAGGTGACATATAAGTCACTGAAGTCTTCAGAGTCGATTTTAAATGCTGCATTTTCGTCTTCGTCTCAAACATTGAAAACTGAATTACATTTTTGTTTAGTAACTGTAACAGTTTTTACTTTGGTTTTTTGCTTATATCTCGAAAACAATTACTTCTATCAATTTTTATCTTTCTTTCAAAATTAAAGCTGATAAAATTTCCTACAAAATAGTTATGTGCATTTCTTTTGTCAGACTAACCATAAGCGAGTTATAGAGTTGGATATAAATAATCTTTAACAAAAATTTGCTTTAAAATAAAATGTTTGAAAAACCTAAATTAAACTAAATTAATTGAGTCTAACACTTTAGTATAGGAAAAAGGAGAAAACATAAAAAGCACCAAAGTCTTCAGAGTCGTTTTTGGTCGTCATATTAATAACAATAACATTAATAATAATAATACTAATAGTACTAAATTTGCTTATATGCAAGCGCTTTATTAAGGTAACAGTTTTTTGGTTTCTTGCTTATATCTCGAAAACAGTTACTCCTATCAATTTTTATTTTTTTACTAAAATTAAAGCTGATAAAATTTTCTACAAAATAGTTATTTGCACTTTTCTTGTAGGACCAAGCATAAACGAGTTATAGAGTTGGATATAAATAATATTTAACAAAAATTTGCTTTAAAATAAAATGCTTGAAAAACCGGAATTAAACTAAATTAATTGTGTCTAACACTTTAGTAGAGGAAAAAGGAGAAGACATAAAAGTCACTAAATGCTTCAGAGTTGTCTTTAGTCGTCATATTAATAACAATAACATTAATAATAATAATACTAATAGTACAAAATTTGCTTAAATGCAAACGCTTAATTAAGGTGACAGTTTTTTGGTTTCTTGCTTATATCTCGAAAACAGTTACTCCTATCAATTTTTATCTTTATACTAAAATTAAAGCTGATAAAATTTCCTACAAAATAGTTTTTTGCATTTTTCATGTAGGACTAACCATAAGCGAGATATAAGTTTGAAAATAATCAATATTTAAAAAAAAAGTGCTTTAACAAAAAATGTCTTGTGATTTAAAATACACTTAATTTATTGGGTCCAATACTTTATTAGAAGAAAAAGGAGGTGACTTAAAAGTCACTGAAGTCTTCAGAGTGGTTTTTAAATGCTGCATTTTCGTCTACGTCTCAAACATTGAAAACTGAATTACATTTTTGTTCAGTAACTGTTACAGTTTTCAATTTGGTTTTTTGCTTATATCTCGAAAACAGTTACTCCTATCAATTTTTATCTTTTTTTTCAATATTCAAGCTGATAAAATTTCCTACAAAATAGTTATTTGCATTTTTCTTGTAGGACCAACCATAAGCGCGTTATAGAGTTGGATATAAATAATCTTTAACAAAAATTTGCTTTAAAATAAAATGTTTGAAAAACCGAAACTAAACTAAATTAATTAAGACTAACACTTTAGTAGAGGAAAAAGGAGAAGACATAAAAGTCACCAAAGTCTTGAGAGTCGTTTTTAGTCGTCATATTAATAACAATAACATTAATAATAATAATACTAATATTACTAAATTTGCTTATATGCAAGCGCTTAATTGAGGTAACAGTTTCTTGCTTATATTTCGAAAACAGTTACTCCTATCAATTTTTATCTTTTTACTAAAATTAAAGCTGATAAAATTTCCTACAAAATAGTTTTTGCATTTTTCATGTAGGACTAACCATAAGCGAGATATAAGTTTGAAAATAATCAATATTTAAAAAAAAGTGCTTTAACAAAAAATGTCTTGTGATTTAAAATACACTTAATTTATTGGGTCCAATACTTTATTAGAAGAAAAAGGAGGTGACTTAAAAGTCACTGAAGTCTTCAGAGTCGTTTTTAAATGCTGCATTTTCGTCTACGTCTCAAACATTGAAAACTGAATTACATTTTTGTTCAGTAACAGTTACAGTTTTCTTATTGGTTTTTTGCTTATATCTCGAAAACAGTTACTCCTATCAATTTTTATCTTTTTTTAAAAATTCAAGCTGATAAAATTTCCTACAAAATAGTTATTTGCATTTTTCTTGTAGGACCAACCATAAGCGAGTTATAGAGTTAGATATAAATAATCTTAACAAAAATTTGCTTTAAAATAAAATGTTTGAAAAACCGAAATTAAACTAAATTAATTAAGACTAACACTTTAGTAGAAGAAAAAGGAGAAGACATAAAAGTCACCAAAGTCTCGAAAGTCGTTTTTAGTCGTCATATTAATAACAATAACATTAATAATAATAATACTAATATTACTAAATTTGCTTATATGCAAGCGCTTAATTAAGGTAACAGTTTCTTGCTTATATCTCGAACACAGTTACTTCTATCAATTTTTATTTTTTTACTAAAATTAAAGCTGATAAAATTTCCTACAAAATACTTATTTGCATTTTTCTTGTAGGACCAACCATAAGCGAGTTATAGAGTTAGATATAAATAATCTTTAACAAAAATTTGCTTTAAAATAAAATGTTTGAAAAACCGAAATTAAACTAAATTAATTAAGACTAACACTTTAGTAGAAGAAAAAGGAGAAGACATAAAAGTCACCAAAGTCTCGAAAGTCGTTTTTAGTCGTCATATTAATAACAATAACATTAATAATAATAATACTAATATTACTAAATTTGCTTATATGCAAGCGCTTAATTAAGGTAACAGTTTCTTGCTTATATCTCGAAAACAGTTACTCCTATCAATTTTTATCATTTTACTAAAATTAAAGCTGATAAAATTTCCTACAAAATAGTTATTTGCATTTATCTTGTAGGACCAAGTATAAGCGAGTTATAAAGATGGATATAAATAATATTTAACAAAAATTTGCTTTAAAATAAAATGTTTGAAATACTGAAATTAAACTAAATTAATTAAGACTAACACTTTAGTAGAAGAAAAAGGAGAAGACATAAAAGTTACCAAAGTCTCGAAAGTTGTTTTTAGTCGTCATATTAATAACAATAACATTAATAATAATAATACTAATATTACTAAATTTGCTTATATGCAAGCGCTTAATTAAGGTAACAGTTTCTTGCTTATATCTCGAACACAGTTACTTCTATCAATTTTTATTTTTTTACTAAAATTAAAGCTGATAAAATTTCCTACAAATTAGTTATTAGCATTTTTCTTGTAGGACCAAGTATAAGCGAGTTATAAAGATGGATATAAATAATATTTAACAAAAATTTGCTTTAAAATAAAATGTTTGAAAAACCTAAATTAAACTAAATTAATTGAGTCTAACACTTTAGTATAGGAAAAGGGAGAAAACATAAAAGTCACCAAAGTCTTCAGAGTCGTTTTTGGTCGTCATATTAATAACAATAACATTAATAATAATAAAACTAATAGTACTAAATTTGCTTATATGCAAGCGCTTTATTAAGGTAACAGTTTTTTGGTTTCTTGCTTATATCTCGAAAACAGTTACTCCTATCAATTTTTATCTTTTTACTAAAATTAAAGCTGATAAATATTCCTACAAAATAGTTATTTGCATTTTTCTTGTAGGACCAAGTATAAGCGAGTTATAAAGATGGATATAAATAATATTTAACAAAAATTTGCTTTAAAATAAAATGTTTGAAATACTGAAATTAAACTAAATTAATTGTGTCTAACACTTTAGTAGAGGAAAAAGGAGGACACATAAAAGTCACTAAAGGTTTCAGAGACGTCTTTAATCGTCATACTAATAACAATAACATTAATAATATTAATACTAATAGTACTAAATTTGCTTGTATGCCAACGCTTAATTAAGGTGACAGTTTTTTGGTTTCTTGCTTATATCTCGAAAACAGTTACTCCTATCAATTTTTATCTTTTTACTAAAATTAAAGCTGATAAAATTTCCTACAAAATAGTTTTTTGCATTTTTCATGTAAGACTAACCATAAGCGAGATATAAGTTTGAAAATAATCAATATTTAAAAAAAAAGTGCTTTAACAAAAAATGCCTTGTGATTTAAAATACACTTAATTTATTGGGTCCAATACTTTATTAGAAGAAAAAAGAGGTGACTTAAAAGTCACTGAAGTCTTCAGAGTCGTTTTTAAATGCTGCATTTTTGTCTACGTCTCAAACATTGAAAACTGAATTACATTTTTGTTCAGTAACAGTTACAGTTTTCTTATTGGTTTTTTGCTTATATCTCGAAAACAGTTACTCCTATCAATTTTTATCTTTTTTTCAAAATTCAAGCTGATAAAATTTCCTACAAAATAGTTATTTGCATTTTTCTTGTAGGACCAACCATAAGCGAGTTAAAGAGTTGGATATAAATAATCTTTAACAAAAATTTGCTTTAAAATAAAATGTTTGAAAAACCGAAATTAAACTAAATTAATTAAGACTAACACTTTAGTAGAGGAAAAAGAAAAGACATAAAAGTCACCAAAGTCTTGAGAGTCGTTTTTAGTCGTCATATTAATAACAATAACATTAATAATAATAATACTAATATTACTAAATTTGCTTATATGCAAGCGCTTAATTAAGGTAACAGTTTCTTGCTTATATCTCGAAAACAATTCCTTCTATCAATTTTTATTTTTTTACTAAAATTAAAGCTGATAAAATTTCCTACAAAATAGTTATTTGCATTTTTCATGTAGGGCTAACCATAAGCGAGATATAAGTTTGAAAATAATTAATATTTAAAAAAAAAAGTGCTTTAACAGAAAATGTCTTGTAATTTAAAATACACTTAATTTATTGGGTCCAATACTTTATTAGAAGAAAAAGGAGGTGACATAAAAGTCACTGAAGTCTTCAGAATCGTTTTTAAATGATGCATTTTCGTCTTCGTCTCAAACATTGAAAACTGAATTACATTTTTGTTCAGTAACTGTAACAGTTTTCACTTTGGTTTTTTGCTTATATCTCGAAAACAATTACTCCTATCAATTTTTATCTTTCTTTCAAAATTAAAGCTGATAAAATTTCCTACAAAATAGTTATTTGCATTTCTTTTGTAAGACCAACCATAAGCGAGTTATAGAGTTGGATATAAATAATCTTTAACAAAAATTTGCTTTAAAATAAAATGTTTGAAAAACCTAAATTAAACTAAATTAATTGAGTCTAACACTTTAGTATAGGAAAAAGGAGAAGACATAAAAGTCACCAAAGTCTTCAGAGTCGTTTTTGGTCTTCATATTAATAACAATAACATTAATAATAATAATACAAATAGTACTAAATTTGCTTATATGCAAACGCTTAATTAAGGTAACAGTTTTTTGGTTTCTTGCTTATATCTCGAAAACAGTTACTTCTATCAATTTTTATCTTTTAACTAAAATTAAAGCTGATAAAATTTCCTACAAAATAGTTATTTGCATTTTTCATGTAGGACTAACCATAAGCGAGATATAAGTTTGAAAATAATTAATATTTAAAAAAAAGTGCTTTAACAGGAAATGTCTTGTGATTTAAATTACACTTAATTTTATGGGTCCAATACTTTATTAGAAGAAAAAGGAGGTGACATAAAAGTCACTGAAGTCTTCAGAGTCGTTTTTAAATGATGCATTTTCGTCTTCGTCTCAAACATTGAAAACTGAATTACATTTTTGTTCAGTAACAGTTACAGTTTTCTTATTGGTTTTTTGCATATATCTCGAAAACAGTTACTCCTATCAATTTTTATCTTTTTTTTAAAATTCAAGCTGATAAAATTTCCTACAAAATAGTTATTTGCATTTTTCTTGTAGGACCAACCATAAGCGCGTTATAGAGTTGGATATAATTAATCTTTAACAAAAATTTGCTTTAAAATAAAATGTTTGAAAAACCGAAACTAAACTAAATTAATTAAGACTAACACTTTAGTAGAGGAAAAAGGAGAAGACATAAAAGTCACCAAAGTCTTGAGAGTCGTTTTTAGTCGTCATATTAATAACAATAACATTAATAATAATAATACTAATATTACTAAATTTGCTTATATGCAAGCGCTTAATTAAGGTAACAGTTTCTTGCTTATATTTCGAAAACAGTTACTCCTATCAATTTTTATCTTTTTACTAAAATTAAAGCTGATAAAATTTCCTACAAAATAGTTATTTGCATTTTTTATGTAGGACTAACCATAAGCGAGATATAATTTTGAAAATAATTAATATTTAAAAAAAAAAGTGCTTTAACAGAAAATGTCTTGTGATTTAAAATACACTTAATTTATTGGGTCCAATACTTTATTAGAAGAAAAAGGAGGTGACTTAAAAGTCACTGAAGTCTTCAGAGTCGTTTTTAAATGCTGCATTTTCGTCTACGTCTCAAACATTGAAAACTGAATTACATTTTTGTTCAGTAACTGTTACAGTTTTCACTTTGGTTTTTTGCTTATATCTCGAAAACAGTTACTTCTATAAATTTTTATCTTTCCTTAAAAATTAAAGCTGATAAAATTTCCTACAAAATAGTTTTAGCATTTTTTTTGTAGGACCAACCATAAGCGAGTTATAGAGTTTGATATAAATAATCTTTAACAAAAATTTGCTTTAAAATAAAATGTTTGAAAATCCGAAATTAAACTAAATTAATTGGGTCTAACACTTTAGTAGAGGAAAAAGGAGAACACATAAAAGTCACTAAAGGTTTCAGAGTTGTCTTTAATCGTCATACTAATAACAATAACCTTAATAATAATAATACTAATAGTACTAAATTTGCTTGTATGCAAACGCTTAATTAAGGTGACAGTTTTTTGGTTTCTTGCTTATATCTCGAAAACAGTTGCTCCTATCAATTTTTATCTTTTTACTAAAATTAAAGCTGATAAAATTTCCTAGAAAATAATTTTTTGCATTTTTCATGTAGGACTAACCATAAGCGAGATATAAGTTTGAAAATAATCAATATTTAAAAAAAAAGTGCTTTAACAAAAAATGTCTTGTGATTTAAAATACACTTAATTTATTGGGTCCAATACTTTATTAAAAGAAAAAGGAGGTGACTTAAAAGTCACTGAAGTCTTCAGAGTCGTTTTTAAATGCTGCATTTTCGTCTACGTCTCAAACATTGAAAACTGAATTACATTTTTGTTCAGTAACAGTTACAGTTTTCTTATTGGTTTTTTGCTTATATCTCGAAAACAGTTACTCCTATCAATTTTTATCTTTTTTTCAAAATTCAAGCTGATAAAATTTCCTACAAAATAGTTATTTGCATTTTTCTTGTAGGACCAACCATAAGCGAGTTATAGAGTTGGATATAAATAATCTTTAACAAAAATTTGCTTTAAAATAAAATGTTTGAAAAACCGAAATTAAACTAAATTAATTAAGACTAACACTTTAGTGGAGGAAAAAGGAGAAGACATAAAAGTCACCAAAGTCTTGAGAGTCGTTTTTAGTCGTCATATTAATAACAATAACATTAATAATAATAATACTAATACTACTAAATTTGCTTATATGCAAGCGCTTAATTAAGGTAACAGTTTCTTGCTTATATCTCGAAAACAGTTACTATCAATTTTTATTTTTTTACTAAAATTAAAGCTGATAAAATTTCCTACAAAATAGTTATTTGCATTTTTCATGTAGGACTAACCATAAGCGAGATATAAGTTTGAAAATAATTAATATTTAAAAAAAAAGTGCTTTAACAGAAAATGTCTTGTGATTTAAAATACACTTAATTTATTGGGTCCAATACTTTATTAGAAGAAAATGGAGGTGACATAAAAGTCACTGAAGTCTTCAGAGTCGTTTTTAAATGCTGCATTTTCGTCTTCGTCTCAAACATTGAAAACTGGATTACATTTTTGTTCAGTAACAGTCACAGTTTTCTTATTGGTTATTTGCTTATATCTCGAAAACAGTTACTCCTATCAAATTTTATCTTTCTTCCAAAATTAAAGCTGATAAAATTTCCTACAAAATAGTTATTTGCATTTCTTTTGTAAGACCAACCATAAGCGAGTTATAGAGTTGGATATAAATAATCTTTAACAAAAATTTGCTTTAAAATAAAATGTTTGAAAAACCGAAATTAAACTAAATTAATTGGGTCTAACACTTTAGTAGAGGTAAAAGGAGTAGACGTAAAAGTCCCCAAAGTCTTCAGAGTCGTTTTTAATCGTCATATTAAAAACAATAACATTAATAATAATAATACTAATAGTACTAAATTTGCTTATATGCAAACGCTTAATTAAGGTAACAGTTTTTTGGTTTCTTGCTAATATCTCGAAAACAGTTACTCCTATCAATTTTTATCTTTTTACTAAAATTAAAGCTGATAAAATTTCCTACAAAATAGTTATTTGCATTTTTCATGTAGGACTAACCATAAGCGAGATATAAGTTTGAAAATAATTAATATTTAAAAAAAAAGTGCTTTAACAGAAAATGTCTTGTGATTTAAAATACACTTAATTTATTGGGTCCAATACTTTATTAGAAGAAAATGGAGGTGACATAAAAGTCACTGAAGTCTTCAGAGTCGTTTTTAAATGCTGCATTTTCGTCTTCGTCTCAAACATTGAAAACTGGATTACATTTTTGTTCAGTAACAGTCACAGTTTTCTTATTGGTTATTTGCTTATATCTCGAAAACAGTTACTCCTATCAAATTTTATCTTTTTTCCAAAATTAAAGCTGATAAAATTTCCAACAAAATAGTTATTTACATTTTTCTTGTAGGACCAAGCATAAACGAGTTATAGAGTTGGATATAAATAATATTTAACAAAAATTTGCTTTAAAATAAAATGCTGGAAAAACCGGAATTAAACCAAATTAATTGTGTCTAACACTTTAGTAGAGGAAAAAGGAGAAGACATAAAAGTCACTAAATGTTTCAGAGTCGTCTTTAGTCGTCATATTAATAACAATAACATTAATAATAATAATACTAATAGTACTAAATTTGCTTATATGCAAACGTTTAATTAAGGTAACAGTTTTTTGGTTTCTTGCTTATATCTCGAAAACAGTTACTCCTATCAATTTTTATATTTTTTTCAAAATTAAAGCTGATAAAATTTCCTACAAACTAGTTATTTACATTTTTTTGTAGGACCCACCATAAGCGAGTTATAGAGTTGGATATAAATAATCTTTAACAAAAATTTGCTTAAAATAAAATGTTTGAAAAACCGATATTAAACTAAATTAATTGGGTCTAACACTTTAGTATAGGAAAAAGGAGAAGATATAAAAGTCACCAAAGTCTTCAGAGTTGTTTTTAATACTAAATTTGCTTATATGCAAGCGCTTAATTAAGGTAACAGTTTTTTGGTTTCTTGCTTATATCTCGAAAACAGTTACTCCTATCAATTTTTATCTTTTTACTAAAATTAAAGCTGATAAAATTTCCTACAAAATAGTAATTTGCATTTTTTATGTAGGACTAACCATAAGCGAAAAATAAGTTTGATAATAATTAATATTTAAAAAAAAGTGCTTTAACAGAAAATATCTTGTGATTTAAATTAGACTTAATTTAATGGGTCCAATACATTATTAGAAGAAAAAGGAGGTGACATAAAAGTCACTGAAGTCTTCAGAGTCGATTTTAAATGCTGCATTTTCGTCTTCGTCTCAAAAATTGAAAATTGAATTACATTTTTGTTCTGTAGCAGTTACAGTTTTCTTATTGGTTTTTTGCTTATATCTCGAAAACAGTTACTTTTATCAATTTTTATCTTTTTTTTAGGATTAAAGCTGATAAAATTTCCTACAAAATAGCTACTTGCATTTTTCTTGTAGGACCAACCATAAGCGAGTTATAGAGTTGGATATAAATAATCTTTAACAAAAATTTGCTTTAAAATAAAATGTTTAAAAAACCGAAATTAAACTAAATTAATTAAGACTAACACTTTAGTGGAGGAAAAAGGGGAAGACATAAAAGTCACCAAAGTCTTGAGAGTCGTTTTTAGTCGTCATATTAATAACAATAACATTAATAATAATAATACTAATAGTACTAAATTTGCTTATATGCAAGCGCTTAATTAAGGTAACAGTTTCTTGCTTATATCTCGAAAACAGTTACTTCTATCAATTTTTATTTTATTACTAAAATTAAAGCTGATAAAATTTACTACAAAATAGTTATTTGCATTTTTCATGTAGGACTAACCATAAGCGAGATATAAGTTTGATAATAATTAATATTTAAAAAAAAAGTGCTTTAACAGAAAATGTCTTGTGATTTAAAATACACTTAATTTATTGGGTCCAATACTTTATTAGAAGAAAATGGAGGTGACATAAATGTCACTGAAGTCTTCAGAGTCGTTTTTAAATGCTGCATTTTCGTCTTCGTCTCAAACATTGAAAACTGGATTACATTTTTGTTCAGTAACAGTCACAGTTTTCTTATTGGTTATTTGCTTATATCTCGAAAACAGTTACTCCTATCAAATTTTATCTTTTTTCCAAAATTAAAGCTGATAAAATTTCCAACAAAATAGTTATTTACATTTTTCTTGTAGGACCAAGCATAAACGAGTTATAGAGTTGGATATAAATAATATTTAACAAAAATTTGCTTTAAAATAAAATGCTGGAAAAACCGGAATTAAACTAAATTAATTAAGACTAACACTTTAGTGGAGGAAAAAGGAGAAGACATAAAAGTCACCAAAGTCTTGAGAGTCGTTTTTAGTCGTCATATTAATAACAATAACATTAATAATAATAATACTAATAGTACTAAATTTGCTTATATGCAAGCGCTTAATTAAGGTAACAGTTTCTTGCTTATATCTCGAAAACAGTTACTTCTATCAATTTTTATCTTATTACTAAAATTAAAGCTGATAAAATTTCCTACAAAATAGTTATTTGCATTTTTCATGTAGGACTAACCATAAGCGAGATATAACTTTAAAAATTATTAATATTTAAAAAAAAGTGCTTTAACAGAAAATGTTTTGTGATTTAAAATACACTTAATTTATTAGGTTTAATACTTTATTAGAAGAAAAAGGTGGTGACATATAAGTCACTGAAGTCTTCAGAGTCGATTTAAATGCTGCATTTTTGTCTTCGTCTCAAACATTGAAAACTGAATTACATTTTTGTTCAGTAACTGTAACAGTTTTCACTTTGGTTTTTTGCTTATATCTCGAAAACAATTACTCCTATCAATTTTTAACTTTCTATCAAAATTAAAGCTGATAAAATTTCCTACAAATTAGTTATTTGCATTTTTCTTGTAGGACCAACCATAAGCGAGTTATAGAGTTGGATATAAATAATCTTTAACAAAAATTTGCTTTAAAATAAAATGTTTGAAAAACCGATATTAAACTAAATTAATTGTGTCTAACACTTTAGTAGAGGAAAAAGGAGAAGACATAAAAGTCACCAAAGTCTTTAGAGTTGTTTTTAGTACTAAATTTGCTTATATGCAAGCGCTTAATTAAGGTAACAGTTTTTTGGTTTCTTGCTTATATCTCGAAAACAGTTACTCCTATCAATTTTTATCTTTTTACTAAAATTTTTACTAAAATTAAAGTGACAGTAAATGCTGCATTTTCGTCTTCGTCTCAAACATTGAAAACTGTATTACATTTAAGACTTTAGTGACTTTTATGTCTCCTCCTTTTTCCTCTTCTAAAGTGTTAGACACGATTAATTTTGTTTAATTTCAGTTTTTCAAACATTTTATTTTAAAGCAAATTTTTGTTAAATATTAAAAACTATAAAATGGCTTAGATTGCCTAAAAACACAGATCACACATGATCTTTCGCATAGAAATGAGAAAACGCTCATGTAACACACAAAATAAGCTCTATTTTTCCTTATTAAAAGTATTATTAATATTATTACTTTTGTTTCTATTACTATTATTATTATTATTATTATTATTGTTAATATTATTATTATTATTATATTTATATTATTATTATTATTAACTTTTGTATAGTAAAAACACAGATCACAGATGATCTCTTGCATAGAAATGAGAAAACGCACATATAACACAAAATAAGCTTTATTTTTGCTTAGAAAACTAAGCTTACTATTATTACTATTATTATTATTTTTATTATTAATATTATTATTATTATTATTATTATTATTATTAATATTATTATTATTATTATTATTGTTATTATTATTGTTAATATTATTATTATTATTATTATTATTATTATTAAGAACCGATTATAACTTTTGTATAGTAAATGTTTTTATACCAGTTTTAAAATGAGTTATTAATTTTAGACAATTTCTTGCCTAAAAACACAGATCACAGATGATTTCTTGCATAGAAATGAGAAAACATTCATATAACACACAAAATAAGCTTCATTTTTGCTTAGAAAACTAAGCTTACTTTTATTATTATTATTATTATTATTATTATTACTATTATTTTTATTATTATTATTACTATTATTTTTATTATGATTATTACTAATATTATTATTATTATTATTATTATTATTTTTATTATTAATATTATTATTATTAAAAACCGATTTTAACTTTTGTATAGTAAATGTTTTTATACCAGTTTTAAAATGAGTTATTAATTTTAGACAATTTCTTGCCTAAAAACACAGATCACAGATGATCTCCTGCATAGAAATGAGAAAACGCTCAGATAACACAAAATAAGCTTCATTTTTGCTTAGAAAAACTAAGCTTTAATTTAGAAAGAAATTCATTATTATAAGTATTATTATCATTATTATTATTATTATTATTAACTTTTGTATAGTAAATGTTTTTATACCAGTTTTAAAATGAGTGATTTATTTTAGACAATTTCTTGCCTAAAAACTATAAAATTGCTTAGATTGCCTAAAAACACAGATCACACATGATCTTTTGCATAGAAATGAGAAAACGCTCATGTAACACACAAAATAAGCTTCATTTTTCCTTATTAAAAGTATTATTATTATTATTACTATTATTATTATTATTATTATTATTATTATTATTATTATTATTATTATTATTATTATTATTATTATTAACTTTTGTGTAGTAAATGTTTTTATACCAGTTTTAAAATGAGTTAATAATTTTAGACAATTTCTTGCCTAAAAACACAGATAACAGATGATTTCTTGCATAGAAACGAGAAATCGCTCATATAACACACAAAATAAGCTTTATTTTTGCTTAGAAAACTAAGCTTACTTTTATTACTATTATTAATTTTATTATTATTATTATTATTATTATTATTGTTATTATTATTATTATTATTATTATTAAAAAATTATATTAAACAGACAGAATACGTCGTATTCTGACACAAAAAAACGAATTACGTTATAGACTTGACGAGAACGGCGTATCTCGGACTCTTATAGGACTCTTATAGGGTCAAAAAGTATCAGTTTGGATTAAAACAAATTATTTTTGTTGACTCTCAGTCTGAATTGTTCATCAGTTCAAACAAAAACGATTTGTTTTAGACGATCTTTTGCTTTGAACAAGAAAACTTACATCGAACAGACTAAAAACGTATTAATCTGGCATAAAAGAGCAATTTATGTATCACTTTGAATAAAGGCAGCTAATCCTATTCGTTTCATTGCTTAAAATAGACAAAATTGTTTATAAATCTAACAAAAACGCTGTATTCTAGCACAAAATACTAATTACATTATAGTTTCGACGAGAATAGCTTATTTGGAATGATTCTATGCTTCCAAACGAGTAAATTTTTATTAAACATGCCAAACATCATGTTTTGTCCTATAAAGACATTTTATATTGCAGTTTGTATTAAAACAAAATATTTTCGTTGATTCTTTGTTAGAAGCAGCAAACCTAGCATTAAAGAATCTGAAAACTTTGTATTCGGACACAAACCACCGAATTTTGTATCAGTTTAGACAAAAACGGTTGATTTTCGACAATATTTTGCTTTGAACAAGAAAACTTATGTCAAACTAATTAAAAACGTCTTATTTTAGCACAAAACAAAAGATCTGCGTTATAGTCTTAACGAGAGCTGTTAATTTCAAACGGTTCTATGCTTTGAAACGAGTAAACTTTCTCTGAACAGAGGAAAAACATCTTATTTCGCCTTTTAAAAACGATTCATGCCACAGTTAGGATAAAAACCAATTATTTTCGTTAATTCATTGTTACAAACAAGAAACCTTACATCAAAGAAACTGAAAACCCCTTATTCAGGCACAGAAATTCGAATTACGTTTCAGTCTGGACAAAAACTACTTACTTTAGACGATCCTTTGTTTTGAATACAAAAGCTTACATTAAAAAGATTAAAAACGTCTTATTCTGGCTGAAAACTGCAAATTATATATTACTCTAGATAAAAGCAATTTATCCTGATTACTCCTTTACTTAGAATAGAGTAAACTTGTATAAAACTTAATGAAAACTTTAAATTTCGTCTCAAAGAAATAATTTACGTTATAGTTTCGACCAGCACTGTTTATTTCAAACGATTTTATGATTCGAAACTAATGAACTTTTATGGGGCAGATGCAAAACCACATATTACCATATAAAGCGTTGTTTTAAAGCAAATTATTACCTTTTGCAACAAGAAATTTCACGTCAAAGAAACTGAAAACTTCGTATCCATGCACAAATATCGAATTACGTATCAGTTTAGGCAAATACAGCTTATTTTAAACGATTCCTTGCTATAAACAAGAAAAATTTTATCAAACATATTGAAAACGTCTTATTCTCGAAAATAAGAGCAAATTATGTATCAGTTTTAACAAAAGCGGATTACACTGTTTGATTCTATGCTTAGAGTAGAGTAAACTACTATAAAACGTAATGAAAACTCTATATTCAAGCTCAAAAAACAAATTACGTTATAGTTTTGACAAAAAAAATTATTTCGGACGATTACATACTTCGAAGTAAGCAAACTTTACTTGAACAAGTGCAAAAGCTAATACTTTGCTTTAAAATAACGATTTATGTGGTAATATGGTATTTTGCATCTGTCCTATAAAAGTTTACTCGTTTCTGTGCCTGAATAAGGGGTTTTCAGTTACTTTGATGTAAGGTTTCTTGTTTGTAACAATGAATTAACGAAAATAATTGGTTTTTATCCTAACTGTGGCATGAATCGTTTGTAAAAGGCGAAATAAGATGTTTTTTCTCTGTTCAGTGAAAGTTTACTCGTTTCAAAGCATAGAACGGTTTGAAATTAAGAGCTCTCGTTAAGACTATAACGCAAATCTTTTGTTTTGTGCTAAAATAAGACGTTTTTAGTCAGTTTGATATAAGTTTTCTTGTTCAAAGCAAAATATTGTTGAAAATCAACCGTTTTTGTCTAAACTGATACAAATTTCGGTGGTTTGTGTCCGAATACAAAGTTTTCAGATTCTTTAATGTTAGGTTTGCTGCTTCTAACAAAGAATCAACGAAAATATTTTGTTTTAATACAAACTGCAATACAAAATGTCTTTATAGGACAAAACATGATGTTTGGCATCTGTTTAATAAAAATTTACTCGTTTGGAAGCATAGAATCATTCCAAATAAACTATTCTCGTCGAAACTATAATGTAATTAGTATTTTGTGCTAGAATACAGCGTTTTTGTTAGATTTATTAACAATTTTGTCTATTTTAAGCAATGAAACGAATAGCATTAGCTGCCTTTATCCAAAGTGATACATAAATTGCTCTTTTATGCCAGATTAATACGTTTTTAGTCTGTTCGATGTAAGTTTTCTTGTTCAAAGCAAAAGATCGTCTAAAATAAGCCGTTTTTGTTTGAACTGATAAACAATTCAGACTGAGAGACAACAAAAATAATTTGTTTTAATCCAAACAGATACTTTTTGACCCTATAAGAGTCCTATAAGAGTCCGAGATACGCCGCTCTCGTCAAGTCTATAACGTAATTCGTTTTTTTGTGTCAGAATACGACGTTTTCTGTCTGTTTAATATAATTTTTTAATAATATTAATAATAATAATAATAATAATAATAATAATAACAATAATAATAATAATAATAATAATAATAATAATAATACTAATAATAATAATAATAATAATAATAATAATAAAAATAATAATAGTAATAAAAGTAAGCTTAGTTTTCTAAGCAAAAATGAAGCTTATTTTGTGTGTTATATGAGCGTTTTCTAATTTCTATGCAAGAAATCATCTGTGATCTGCTTTTAGGCAAGAAATTGTCTAAAATTAATAACTCATTTTAAAACTGGTATAAAAACATTTACTATACAAAAGTTAATAATAATAATAATAATAATAATAATAGTAATAGTAACCAATGTAATAATAATAATAATAATACTTTTAATAAATAAAAATTAAGCTTATTTTGTGTTATCTGAGCGTTTTCTCATTTCTATGCAAGAGATCATCTGTGATCTGTGTTTTTAGGCAAGAAATTGTCTAAAATTAATAACTCATTTTAAAACTGGTATAAAAACATTTACTATACAAAAGTTATAATCGGTTTTTAATAATAATAATAATAATAATAATAATAGTAATAATAATAATAAAAATAATAGTAATAATAATAATAATAATAAAAATAATAATAATAGTAGTAATAAAAGTAAGCTTAGTTTTCTAAGCAAAAATGAAGCTTATTTTGTGTTATATGAGCGTTTTCTCATTTCAATGCAAGAGATCATCTGTGATCTGTGTTTTTAGGCAAGAAATTGTCTAAAATTAATAACTCAATTTAAAACTGGTATAAAAACATTTACTATACAAAAGTTAATAATAATAATAATAATAATAATAATATTAACAATAATAATAATAATAATAATAATAATAATAATAATAATAATAATAGTTATATTAATAAAAGTAATAATAATAATAATAATAATAATAATACTTTTAATAAGGAAAAATGGAGCTTATTTTGTGTTACATGAGCGTTTTCTCATTTCTATGCAAAAGATCATGTGTGATCTGTGTTTTTAGGCAATCTAAGCCATTTTATAGTATTTAATATTTAACAAAAATTTGCTTTAAAATAAAATGTTTGAAAAACTGAAATTAAACTAAATTAATTGTGTTTAACACTTTAGTAAAAGAAAAAGGAGGAGACATAAAAGTCACTAAAGTCTTAGAGTTGTCTTTAGTCGTCATATTAATAACAATAACATCTATAATAACAATACTAGTAGTACTAAATTTGCTTATATGCAAGCGCTTAATTAAGATAACAGTTTTTTTGTTTTTTGCTTATATCTCGAAAACAGTTACTCCTATCAATTTTTACCATTTCACCAAAATTAAAGGTGAAAAAATTTCCTACAAAATAGTTATTTGCATTTTTCATGTAGAATTAACCATAAGCGAGATATAAGTTTGAAAATAATTAATAATTAAAAATGAGTTTTAACAGAAAATGTCTTGTGATTTAAAATACACTTAATTTATTGGGTCCAATACTTAATTAGAGGAAAAAAGGAGGTGACAGTAAATGCTGCATTTTCGTCTTCGTCTCAAACATTGAAAACTGAATTACATTTTTGTTCAGTAACTGTCGTCGAAGACGAAAATGCAGCATTTACAAACGACTCTAAAAACTTCAGTGACTTATGTCTTCTCCTTTTTCCACTACTAAAGTGTTAGACACAATTAATTTAGTTTAATTTCAGTTTTTCAAACATTTTATTTTAAAGCAAATTTTTGTTAAATATTATTTATATCCAACTCTATAACTCGCTTATGGTTGGTCCTACAAGAAAAATGCAAATAACTATTTTGTAGGAAATTTTATCAGCTTAAATTTTGAAAGAAAGATAAAAATTGATAGGAGCAACTGTTTTCGAGATATAAGCAAAAAACCAAAGTGAAAACTGTTACAATTACTGAACAAAAATGTAATTCAGTTCTCAATGTTTGAGACGAAGACGAAAATGCAGCATTTAAAATCGACTCTGAAGACTTCAGTGACTTATATGTCACCTCTTTTTTCTTCTAATAAAGTATTGGACCTAATAAATTAAGTGTATTTTAAATCACAAGACATTTTCTGTTAAAGCACTTTTTTTTTAAATATTAATTATTTTCAAACTTATATCTCGCTTATGTTTAGTCCTACATGAAAAATGCAAATAACTATTTTGTAGGAAATTTTATCAGCTTTAATTTGGTAAAAAGATAAAAATTGATAGGAGTAACTGTTTTCGAAATATCAGCAAGAAACCAAAAAACTGTTACCTTAATTAAAACCAAAGTCTTCAGAGTTGTTTTTAGTACAAAATTTGCTTATAAGCAAACGCTTAATTAAGGTAACAGTTTTTTGGTTTCTTGCTTATATCTCGAAAATAGTTACTCCTATCAATTTTTATCGTTTTACTAAAATTAAAGCTGATAAAATTTCCTACAAAATAATATCTTGCATTTTTTATGTAGGACTAACCATAAGCGAGATATAAGTTTGAAAATAATTAATATTTAAAAAAAAGTGCTTTAACAGAAAATGTCTTGTGATTTAAAATACACTTAATTTAATGAGTCCAATACTTTATTAGAAGAAAAAGGAGGTGACATAAAAGTCACTGAAGTCTTCACAGTCGACTTTAAATGCTGCATTTTCGCCTTCATCTCAAACATTGAACACTGAAATACATTTTTGTTCAGTAACAGTTACAGTTTTCTTAGTTGGTTTCTTGCTTATATCTCGAAAACCGTTACTCCTATCAATTTTTATCTTTCTTTCAAGATTAAAGCTGATAAAATTTCTTACAAAATAGTTATTTGCATTTTTCTTGTAGGACCAACCATAAGCGAGTTATAGAGTTGGATATAAATAATATTTAACAAAAACTTGCTTTAAAATAAAATGTTTGAAAAACTAAAATTTAACTAAATTAATTGTGTCTAACACTTTAGTAGAGGAAAAAGGAGAAGACATAAAAGTCACTAATGGTTTTAGAGTCGTCTTTAGTCGTCATATTAATAACAATAACATTAATAATAATAATACTAATAGTACTAAATTTGCTTATATGCAAGCGCTTAATTAAGGTAACAGTTTCTTGCTTATATCTCGAAAACAGTTACTTCTATCAATTTTTATCTTTTTACTAAAATTAAAGCTGATAAAATTTCCTACAAAATAGT
>NC_087397.1:15642500-15730000 GCF_031307605.1 Tribolium castaneum
TACTTCGAAGTAAGCAAACTTTAATTAACAAGTGCAAAAGCTAATACTTTGCATTAAAATAACGATTTATGTGGTAATATGGTATTTTGCATCTGTCCTATAAAAGTTTACTCGTTTCGCTCAATTGAATCATTCGAAATAAATTATTTTGACACAACTAAAATAATTTGTTTTTGTTTAAACTGTAACATGTCGTTTTAATAAAACGAACTAAGACGTTTGGCATCTGTTTTGTGAAAGTTTTCTCGTTTGGGGGCATAAAATCGTTTGAAATTAACAGTTCTGGTCAAAACTATAACGTAGATTATTTCTTTGAGACGAAATTTAAAGTTTTCATTAAGTTTTATACAAGTTTGCTCCATTCTAAGCAAAGGAGTAATCAGGATAAACTGCTTTTATTCAAAGTAATACATAATTTGCAGTTTTCAGCCAGAATAAGACGTTTTAATCTTTTTAATGTAAGTTTTTGTATTCAAAACAAAGGATCGTCTAAAGTAAGCAGTTTTTGTCCAGACTGAAACGTAATTCGAATTTCTGTGCCTGAATTAGGGGTTTTCAGTTACTTTGATGTAAGGTTTCTTGTTTGTAACAATGAATTAACGAAAATAATTGGTTTTCATCCTAACTGTGGCATGAATCGTTTTTAAAAGGCGAAATAAGATGTTTTTCCTCTGTTCAGTGAAAGTTTACTCGTTTCAAAGCATAGAACTGTTTGAAATTAACAGCTCTCGTTAAGACTATAACGCAGATCTTTTGTTTTGTGCTAAAATAAGACGTTTTTAGTCAGTTTGATATAAGTTTTCTTGTTCAAAGCAAAATATTGTCGAAAATCAACCGTTTTTGTCTAAACTGATACAAAATTCGGTGGTTTGTGTCCGAATACAAAGTTTTCAGATTCTTTAATGTTAGGTTTGCTGCTTCTAACAAAGAATCAACGAAAATATTTTGTTTTAATACAAACTGCAATATAAAATGTCTTTATAGGACAAAACATGATGTTTGGCATCTGTTTAATAAAAATTTACTCGTTTGGAAGCATAGAATCATTCCAAATAAGCTATTCTCGTCGAAACTATAATGTAATTAGTATTTTGTGCTAGAATACAGCGTTTTTGTTAGATTTATTAACAATTTTGTCTATTTTAAGCAATGAAACGAATAGGATTAGCTGCCTTTATCCAAAGTGATACATAAATTGCTCTTTTATGCCAGATTAATACGTTTTTAGTCTGTTCGATATAAGTTTTCTTGTTCAAAGCAAAAGATCGTCTAAAATAAGCCGTTTTTGTTTGAACTGATGAACAATTCAGACTGAGAGTCAACAAAAATAATTTGTTTTAATCCAAACTGATACTTTTTGACCCTATAAGAGTTCTATAAGAGACCGAGATACGCCGTTCTCGTCAAGTCTATAACGTAATTCGTATTTTTGTGTCAGAATACGACGTTTTCTGCCTGTTTAATATAATTTTTTAATAATAATAATAATAATAATGACAATAATAATAATAATAATAATAATAATAATAATAATAATAATAATATTAATAATAATAATAATAATAATAATAATAATAATAATAGTAATAGTAACAAAAGTAATAATAATATTAATACTTTTATTAAGGAAAAATGAAGCTTATTTTGTGTGTTACATGAGCGTTATCTCATTTCTATGCAAAAGATCATGTGTGATCTGTGTTTTTAGGCAATCTAAGCCATTTTATAGTTTTTAGGCAAAAAATTGTCTAAAGTAAATCACTCATTTTAAAACTGGTATAAAAACATTTACTATACAAAAGTTATAATCGGTTTTTAATAATAATAATAATAATATAAACAATAATAATAGTAATAATAACAACAATAATAATAATAATAATAATAATAGTAGTAAATAATAATAATAATAATACTTATAATAATGAATTTCTTTCTAAATTAAAGCTTAGTTTTTCTAAGCAAAAATGAAGCTTATTTTGTGTTATCTGAGCGTTTTCTCATTTCTATGCAAGAGATCATCTGTAATCTGTGTTTTTAGGCAAGAAATTGTCTAAAATTAATAACTCATTTTAAAATGGTATAAAAACATTTACTATACAAAAGTTATAATCGGTTTTAATAATAATAATATTAATAATAATAATAATAATAATAATAGTAATAATAATAATAAAAATAATAGTAATAATAATAATAATAATAAAAATAATAATAATAGTAGTAATAAAAGTAAGCTTAGTTTTCTAAGCAAAAATGAAGCTTATTTTGTGTTATATGAGCGTTTTCTCATTTCTATGCAAGAGATCATCTGTGATCTGTGTTTTTAGGCAAGAAATTGTCTAAAATTAATAACTCATTTTAAAAGTGGTATAAAAACATTTACTATACAAAAGTTATAATCGGTTTTTAATAATAATAATAATAATAATAATAATAATAATAATAATAATAATAATAATAGTAATAATAATAATAATAAAAATAATAATAATAGTAGTAATAAAAGTAAGCTTAGTTTTCTAAGCAAAAATGAAGCTTATTTTGTGTTATATGAGCGTTTTCTCATTTCTATGCAAGAGATCATCTGTGATCTGTGTTTTTAGGCAAGAAATTGTCTAAAATTAATAACTCATTTTAAAACTGGTATAAAAACATTTACTATACAAAAGTTATATTCGGTTTTTAATAATAATAATATTAATAATAATAATAATAATAATAATAATAATAATAATAATAATAATAATAATAATAATAATAGTAATAATAATAAAAATAATAATAATAATAATAATAATAATAATAATAATAATAATAATAAAAATAATAATAATAGTAGTAATAAAAGTAAGCTTAGTTTTCTAAGCAAAAATGAAGGTTATTTTGTGTTATATAAGCGTTTTCTCATTTCTATGCAAGAGATCATCTGTGATCTGTGTTTTTAGGCAAGAAATTGTCTAAAATTAATAACTCATTTTAAAACTGGTATAAAAACATTTACTATACAAAAGTTATAATCGGTTTTTAATAATAATAATATTAATAATAATAATAATAATAATAATAATAATAATAATAATAATAATAATAATAATAATAATAATAATAGTAATAATAATAATAAAAATAATAGTAATAATAATAATAGTAATATTAATAGTAGTAATAAAAGTAAGCTTAGTTTTCTAAGCAAAAATGAAGCTTATTTTGTGTTAGATGAGCGTTTTCTCATTTCAATGCAAAAGATCATGTGTGATCTGTGTTTTTAGGAAATCTAAGCCATTTTATAGTTTTTAAAATTTAACAAAAATTTGCTTTAAAATAAGATGTTTGAAAAACTGAAATTAAACTAAATTAATTGTGTCTAACACTTTAGTAAAGGAAAAAAGAGGAGACATAAATGTCACTAAAGTCTTAGAGTTGTCTTTAGTCGTCATATTAATAACAATAACATTTATAATAACAATTCGAGTAGTACTAAATTTGCTTATATGCAAGCGCTTAATTAAGGTAACAGTTTTTTGTTTTTTGCTTATATCTCGAAAACAGTTACTTCTATCAATTTTTAACTTTTCACCAAAATTAAAGGTGATAAAATTTCCTACAAAATAGTTATTTGCATTTTTCATGTAGGACTAAACATAAGCGAGATGTAAGTTTGAAAATAATTAATATTTAAAAAAAAAAGTGTTTTATTAGAAAATGTCTTGTGATTTAAAATACACTTAATTTAATGGGTCCAATACTTTATTAGAAGAAAAAGGAGGTGACATAAAAGTCACTGAAGTCTTCAGAGTCGATTTTAAATGCTGCATTTTCGTCTTTGTCTCAAACATTGAAAACTGAATTACATTTTTGTTCAGTAACAGTTACAGTTTTCTTATTGGTTTTTTGCTTATATCTCGAAAACAGTTACTCCTATCAATTTTATCAATTTTTATCTTTTTTTCAAAATTCAAGCTGATAAAATTTCCTACAAAATAGTTATTTGCATTTTTCTTGTAGGACCAACCATAAGCGCGTTATAGAGTTGGATATAAATAATCTTTAACAAAAATTTGCTTTAAAATAAAATGTTTGAAAAACCGAAATTAAACTAAATTAATTAAGACTAACACTTTAGTAGAGAAAAAAGGATAAGACATAAAAGTCACCAAAGTCTTGAGAGTCGTTTTTAGTCGTCATATTAATAACAATAACATTAATAATAATAATACTAATATTACTAAATTTTCTTATATGCAAACGCTTAATTAAGGTAACAGTTTCTTGCTTATATTTCGAAAACAGTTACTCCTATCAATTTTTATCTTTTTACTAAAATTAAAGCTGATAAAATTTCCTACAAAATAGTTATTTGCATTTTTCTTGTAGGACCAAGCATAAACGAGTTATAGAGTTGGATATAAATAATATTTAACAAAAATTTGCTTTAAAATAAAATGTTTGAAATAATGAAATTAAACTAAATTAATTGTGTCTAACACTTTAGTAGAGGAAAAAGGAGAAGACATAAAAGTCACTAAAGGTTTCAGAGTCGTCTTTAATCGTCATACTAATAACAATAACATTAATAATAATAATACTAATAGTACTAAATTTGCTTATATGCAAGCGCTTAATTAAGGTAACAGTTTCTTGCTTATATTTCGAAAACAGTTACTCCTATCAATTTTTATCTTTTTACTAAAATTAAAGCTGATAAAATTTCCTACAAAATAGTTATTTGCATTTTTTATGTAGGACTAACCATAAGCGAGATATAAGTTTGAAAATAATTAATATTTAAAAAAAAAGTGCTTTAACAGAAAATGTCTTGTGATTTAAAATACACTTAATTTAATGGGTCCAATACTTTATAAGAAGAAAAAGGAGGTGACCTAAAAGTCACTGAGGTCTTCAGAGTCGATTTTAAATGCTGCATTTTTGTCTTTGTCTCAAACATTGAAAACTGAATTACATTTTTGCTCAGTAACAGTTACAGTTTTCTTATTGGTTTTTTGCTTATATTTCGAAAACAGTTACTCCTATTAATTTTTATTTTTTTACTAAAATTAAAGCTGATAAAATTTCCTACAAAATAGTTATTTGCATTTTTCTTGTAGGACCAAGCATAAACGAGTTATAGAGTTGGATATAAATAATATTTAACAAAAATTTGCTTTAAAATAAAATGCTTGAAAAACCGGAATTAAACTAAATTAATTGTGTCTAACACTTTAGTAGAGGAAAAAGGAGAAGACATAAAAGTCACTAAATGCTTCAGAGTCGTCTTTAGTCGTCATATTAATAACAATAACATTAATAATAATAATACTAATAGTACTAAATTTGCTTAAATGCAAACGCTTAATTAAGGTGACAGTTTTTTGGTTTCTTGCTTATATCTCGAAAACAGTTACTCCTATCAATTTTTATCTTTTTACTAAAATTAAAGCTGATAAAAGTTCCTACAAAATAGTTTTTTACATTTTTCATGTAGGACTAACCATAAGCGAGATATAAGTTTGAAAATAATCAATATTTAAAAAAAAAGTGCTTTAACAAAAAATGTCTTGTGATTTAAAATACACTTAATTTATTGGGTCCAATACTTTATTAGAAAAAAAAAGAGGTGACTTAAAAGTCACTGAAGTCTTCAGAGTGGTTTTTAAATGCTGCATTTTCGTCTACGTCTCAAACATTGAAAACTGAATTACATTTTTGTTCAGTAACTGTTACAGTTTTCAATTTGGTTTTTTGCTTATATCTCGAAAACAGTTACTCCTATCAATTTTTATTTTTTTTTTCAATATTCAAGCTGATAAAATTTCCTACAAAATAGTTATTTGCATTTTTCTTGTAGGACCAACCATAAGCGCGTTATAGAGTTGGATATAAATAATCTTTAACAAAAATTTGCTTTAAAATAAAATGTTTGAAAAACCGAAACTAAACTAAATTAATTAAGACTAACACTTTAGTAGAGGAAAAAGGAGAAGACATAAAAGTCACCAAAGTCTTGAGAGTCGTTTTTAGTCGTCATATTAATAACAATAACATTAATAATAATAATACTAATATTACTAAATTTGCTTATATGCAAGCGCTTAATTGAGGTAACAGTTTCTTGCTTATATTTCGAAAACAGTTACTCCTATCAATTTTTATCTTTTTACTAAATTAAAGCTGATAAAATTTCCTACAAAATAGTTATTTGCATTTTTTATGTAGGACTAACCATAAGCGAGATATAAGTTTGAAAATAATTAATATTTAGAAAAAAAGTGCTTTAACAGAAAATGTCTTGTGATTTAAAATACACTTAATTTATTGGGTCCAATACTTTATTAGAAGAAAAAGGAGGTGACATAAAAGTCACTGAAGTCTTCAGAGTCGTTTTTAAATGATGCATTTTCGTCTTCGTCTCAAACATTGAAAACTGAATTACATTTTTGTTTAGTAACTGTAACAGTTTTCACTTTGGTTTTTTGCTTATATCTCGAAAACAATTACTCCTATCAACTTTTATCTTTCTTTCAAAATTAAAGCTGATAAAATTTCCTACAAAATAGTTATGTGCATTTCTTTTGTAAGACCAACCATAAGCGAGTTATAGAGTTGGATATAAATAATCTTTAACAAAAATTTGCTTTAAAATAAAATGTTTGAAAAACCTAAATTAAACTAAATTAATTGAGTCTAACACTTTAGTATAGGAAAAAGGAGAAAACATAAAAGTCACCAAAGTCTTCAGAGTCGTTTTTGGTCGTCATACTAATAACAATAACATTAATAATAATATTACTAATAGTACTAAATTTGCTTATATGCAAGCGTTTTATTAAGGTAACAGTTTTTTGGTTTCTTGCTTATATCTCGAAAACAGTTACTCCTATCAATTTTTATCTTTTTACTAAAATTAAAGCTGATAAAATTTCCTACAAAATAGTTATTTGCATTTTTCTTGTAGGACCAAGTATAAGCGAGTTATAAAGATGGATATAAATAATATTTAACAAAAATTTGCTTTAAAATAAAATGTTTGAAATACTGAAATTAAACTAAATTAATTGTGTCTAACACTTTAGTAGAGGAAAAATGAGGAGACATAAAAGTCACTAAAGGTTTCAGAGTTGTCTTTAATCGTCATACTAATAACAACAACATTAATAATAATAATACTAATAGTACTAAATTTGCTTGTATGCAAACGCTTAATTAAGGTGACAGTTTTTTGGTTTCTTGCTTATATCTCGAAAACAGTTACTTCTATCAATTTTTATCTTTTTACTAAAATTAAAGCTGATAAAATTTCCTACAAAATAGTTTTTGCATTTTTCATGTAGGACTAACCATAAGCGAGATATAAGTTTGAAAATAATCAATATTTAAAAAAAAGTGCTTTAACAAAAAATGTCTTGTGATTTAAAATACACTTAATTTATTGGGTCCAATACTTTATTAGAAGAAAAAGGAGGTGACTTAAAAGTCACTGAAATCTTCAGAGTCCTTTTTAAATGCTGCATTTTCGTCTACGTCTCAAACATTGAAAACTGAATTACATTTTTGTTCAGTAACAGTTACAGTTTTCTTATTGTTTTTTGCTTATATCTCGAAAACAGTTACTCCTATCAATTTTTATCTTTTTTTCAAAATTCAAGCTGATAAAATTTCCTACAAAATAGTTATTTGCATTTTTCTTGTAGGACCAACCATAAGCGAGTTATAGAGTTAGATATAAATAATCTTTAACAAAAATTTGCTTTAAAATAAAATGTTTGAAAAACCGAAATTAAACTAAATTAATTAAGACTAACACTTTAGTAGAAGAAAAAGGAGAAGACATAAAAGTCACCAAAGTCTCGAAAGTCGTTTTTAGTCGTCATATTAATAACAATAACATTAATAATAATAATACTAATATTACTAAATTTGCTTATATGCAAGCGCTTAATTAAGGTAACAGTTTCTTGCTTATATCTCAAAAACAGTTACTTCTATCAATTTTTATTTTTTTACTAAAATTAAAGCTGATAAAATTTCCTACAAAATAGTTATTTGCATTTTTCTTGTAGGACCAAGTATAAGCGAGTTATAAAGATGGATATAAATAATATTTAACAAAAATTTGCTTTAAAATAAAATGTTTGAAAAACCTAAATTAAACTAAATTAATTGAGTCTAACACTTTAGTATAGGAAAAGGGAGAAAACATAAAAGTCACCAAAGTCTTCAGAGTCGTTTTTGGTCGTCATATTAATAACAATAACATTAATAATAATAAAACTAATAGTACTAAATTTGCTTATATGCAAGCGCTTTATTAAGGTAACATTTTTTTGGTTTCTTTCTTATATCTCGAAAACAGTTACTCCTATCAATTTTTATCTTTTTACTAAAATTAAAGCTGATAAAATTTCTTACAAAATAGTTATTTGCATTTTTCTTGTAGGACCAAGTATAAGCGAGTTATAAAGATGGATATAAATAATATTTAACAAAAATTTGCTTTAAAATAAAATGTTTGAAATACTGAAATTAAACTAAATTAATTGTGTCTAACACTTTAGTAGAGGAAAAAGGAGGACACATAAAAGTCACTAAAGATTTCAGAGACGTCTTTAATCGTCATACTAATAACAATAACATTAATAATATTAATACTAATAGTACTAAATTTGCTTGTATGCCAACGCTTAATTAAGGTGACAGTTTTTTGGTTTCTTGCTTATATCTCGAAAACAGTTACTCCTATCAATTTTTATCTTTTTACTAAAATTAAAGCTGATAAAATTTCCTACAAAATAGTTTTTTGCATTTTTCATGTAAGACTAACCATAAGCGAGATATAAGTTTGAAAATAATCAATATTTAAAAAAAAAGTGCTTTAACAAAAAATGTCTTGTGATTTAAAATACACTTAATTTATTGGGTCCAATACTTTATTAGAAGAAAAAGGAGATGACTTAAAAATCACTGAAGTCTTCAGAGTCGTTTTTAAATGCTGCATTTTCGTCTACGTCTCAAACATTGAAAACTGAATTACATTTTTGTTCAGTAACAGTTACAGTTTTCTTATTGGTTTTTTGCTTAGATCTCGAAAACAGTTACTCCTATCAATTTTTATCTTTTTTTCAAAATTCAAGCTGATAAAATTTCCTACAAAATAGTTATTTGCATTTTTCTTGTAGGACCAACCATAAGCGAGTTATAGAGTTGGATATAAATAATCTTTAACAAAAATTTGCTTTAAAATAAAATGTTTGAAAAACCGAAATTAAACTAAATTAATTAAGACTAACACTTTAGTAGAGGAAAAAGGAAAAGACATAAAAGTCACCAAAGTCTTGAGAGTCGTTTTTAGTCGTCATATTAATAACAATAACATTAATAATAATAATACTAATATTACTAAATTTGCTTATATGCAAGCGCTTAATTAAGGTAACAGTTTCTTGCTTATATCTCGAAAACAATTCCTTCTATCAATTTTTATTTTTTTACTAAAATTAAAGCTGATAAAATTTCCTACAAAATCGTTATTTGCATTTTTCATGTAGGGCTAACCATAAGCGAGATATAAGTTTGAAAATAATTAATATTTAAAAAAAAAGTGCTTTAACAGAAAATGTCTTGTAATTTAAAATACACTTAATTTATTGGGTCCAATACTTTATTAGAAGAAAAAGGAGGTGACATAAAAGTCACTGAAGTCTTCAGAGTCGTTTTTAAATGATGCATTTTCGTCTTCGTCTCAAACATTGAAAACTGAATTACATTTTTGTTCAGTAACTGTAACAGTTTTCACTTTGGTTTTTTGCTTATATCTCGAAAACAATTACTCCTATCAATTTTTATCTTTCTTTTAAAATTAAAGCTGATAAAATTTTCTACAAAATAGTTATTTGCATTTCTTTTGTAAGACCAACCATAAGCGAGTTATAGAGTTGGATATAAATAATCTTTAACAAAAATTTGCTTTAAAATAAAATGTTTGAAAAACCTAAATTAAACTAAATTAATTGAGTCTAACACTTTAGTATAGGAAAATGGAGAAGACATAAAAGTCACCAAAGTCTTCAGAGTCGTTTTTGGTCGTCATATTAATAACAATAACATTAATAATAATAATACAAATAGTACTAAATTTGCTTATATGCAAACGCTTAATTAAGGTAACAGTTTTTTGGTTTCTTGCTTATATCTCGAAAACAGTTACTTCTATCAATTTTTATCTTTTAACTAAAATTAAAGCTGATAAAATTTCCTACAAAATAGTTATTTGCATTTTTCATGTAGGACTAACCATAAGCGAGATATAAGTTTGAAAATAATTAATATTTAAAAAAAAAGTGCTTTAACAGGAAATGTCTTGTGATTTAAAATACACTTAATTTTATGGGTCCAATACTTTATTAGAAGAAAAAGGAGGTGACATAAAAGTCACCAAAGTCTTGAGAGTCGTTTTTAGTCGTCATATTAATAACAATAACATTAATAATAATAATAGTAATAGTACTAAATTTGTTTATATGCAAGCGCTTAATTAAGGTAACAGTTTCTTGCTTATATCTCGAAAACAGTTACTCCTATCAATTTATAACTTTTTTTCAAAATTCAAGCTGATAAAATTTCCTACAAAATAGTTATTTGCATTTTTCTTGTAGGACCAACCATAAGCGCGTTATAGAGTTGGATATAAATAATCTTTAACAAAAATTTGCTTTAAAATAAAATGTTTGAAAAACCGAAACTAAACTAAATTAATTAAGACTAACACTTTCGTAGAGGAAAAAGTTGAAGACATAAAAGTCACCAAAGTCTTGAGAGTCGTTTTTAGTCGTCATATTAATAACAATAACATTAATAATAATAATACTAATATTACTAAATTTGCTTATATGCAAGCGCTTAATTAAGGTAACAGTTTCTTGCTTATATTTCGAAAACAGTTACTCCTATCAATTTTTATCTTTTTACTAAAATTAAAACTGATAAAATTTCCTACAAAATAGTTATTTGCATTTTTTATGTAGGACTAACCATAAGCGAGATATAAGTTTGAAAATAATTAATATTTAAAAAAAAAGTGCTTTAACAGAAAATGCCTTGTGATTTAAAATACACTTAATTTATTGGGTCCAATACTTTATTAGAAGAAAAAGGAGGTGACATAAAAGTCACTGAAGTCTTCAGAGTCGTTTTTAAATGATGCATTTTCGTCTTTGTCTCAAACATTGAAAACTGAATTACATTTTTGTTTAGTAACTGTAACAGTTTTCACTTTGGTTTTTTGCTTATATCTCGAAAACAATTACTCCTATCAATTTTTATCTTTCTTTCAAAATTAAAGCTGATAAAATTTCCTACAAAATAGTTATGTGCATTTCTTTTGTAAGACTAACCATAAGCGAGTTATAGAGTTGGATATAAATAATCTTTAACAAAAATTTGCTTTAAAATAAAATGTTTGAAAAACCTAAATTAAACTAAATTAATTGAGTCTAACACTTTAGTATAGGAAAAAGGAGAAAACATAAAAGGCACCAAAGTCTTCAGAGTCGTTTTTGGTCGTCATATTAATAACAATAACATTAATAATAATAATACTAATAGTACTAAATTTGCTTATATGCAACCGCTTTATTAAGGTAACAGTTTTTTGGTTTCTTGCTTATATCTCGAAAACAGTTACTCCTATCAATTTTTATCTTTTAACTAAAATTAAAGCTGATAAAATTTCTTACAAAATAGTTATTTGCATTTTTCTTGTAGGACCAAGTATAAGCGAGTTATAAAGATGGATATAAATAATATTTAACAAAAATTTGCTTTAAAATAAAATGTTGGAAATACTGAAATTAAACTAAATTAATTGTGTCTAACACTTTAGTAGAGGAAAAAGGAGGACACATAAAAGTCACTAAAGGTTTCAGAGACGTCTTTAATCGTCATACTAATAACAATAACATTAATAATAATAATACTAATAGTACTAAATTTGCTTGTATGCAAACGCTTGATTAAGGTGACAGTTTTTTGGTTTCTTGCTTATATCTCGAAAACAGTTACTCCTATCAATTTTTATCTTTTTACTAAAATTAAAGCTGATAAAAATTTTCCTACAAAATAGTTTTTTGCATTTTTCATGTAGGACTAACCATAAGCGAGATATAAGTTTGAAAATAATCAATATTTAAAAAAAAAGTGCTTTAACAAAAAATGTCTTGTGATTTAAAATACACTTAATTTATTGGGTCCAATACTTTATTAGAAGAAAAAGAAGGTGACTTAAAAGTCACTGAAATCTTCAGAGTCGTTTTTAAATGCTGCATTTTCGTCTACGTCTCAAACATTGAAAACTGAATTACATTTTTGTTCAGTAACAGTTACAGTTTTCTTATTGGTTTTTTGCTTATATCTCGAAAACAGTTACTCCTATCAATTTTTATCTTTTTTTCAAAATTCAAGCTGATAAAATTTCCTACAAAATAGTTATTTGCATTTTTTTTGTAGGGCCAACCATAAGCGAGTTATATAGTTGGAAATAAATAATCTTTAACAAAAATTTGCTTTAAAATAAAATGATTGAAAAACCGAAATTAAACTAAATTAATTAAGACTAACACTTTAGTGGAGGAAAAAGGAGAAGACATAAAAGTCACCAAAGTCTTGAGAGTCGTTTTTAGTCGTCATATTAATAACAATAACATTAATAATAATAATACTAATATTACTAAATTTGCTTATATGCAAGCGCTTAATTAAGGTAACAGTTTCTTGCTTATATCTCGAAAACAGTTCCTTCTATCAATTTTTATTTTTTTACTAAAATTAAAGCTGATAAAATTTCCTACAAAATAGTTATTTGCATTTTTCTTGTAGGACCAAGTATAAGCGAGTTATAAAGATGGATATAAATAATATTTAACAAAAATTTGCTTTAAAATAAAATGTTTGAAAAACCTAAATTAAACTAAATTAATTGAGTCTAACACTTTAGTATAGGAAAAAGGAGAAAACATAAAAGTCACCAAAGTCTTCAGAGTCGTTTTTGGTCGTCATATTAATAACAATAACATTAATAATAATAATACTAATAGTACTAAATTTGCTTATATGCAAGCGCTTTATTAAGGTAACAGTTTTTTGGTTTCTTGCTTATATCTCGAAAACAGTTACTCCTATCAATTTTTATCTTTTTACTAAAATTAAAGCTGATAAAATTTCCTATAAAATAGTTATTAGCATTTTTCTTGTAGGACCAAGTATAAGCGAGTTATAAAGATGGATATAAATAATATTTAACAAAAATTTGCTTTAAAATAAAATGTTTGAAATTAAACTAAATTAATTGTGTCTAACACTTTAGTAGAGGAAAAAGGAGAAGACATAAAAGTCACTAAAGATTTCAGAGTCGTCTTTAATCGTCATACTAATAACAATAACATTAATAATAATAAAACTAATAGTACTAAATTTGCTTGTATGCAAACGCTTAATTAAGGTGACAGTTTTTTGGTTTCTTGCTTATATCTCGAAAACAGTTACTCCTATCAATTTTTATCTTTTTACTAAAATTAAAGCTGATAAAAATTTTCCTACAAAATAGTTTTTTGCATTTTTCATGTAGGACTAACCATAAGCGAGATATAAGTTTGAAAATAATCAATATTTAAAAACAAAGTGCTTTAACAAAAAATGTCTTGTGATTTAAAATACACTTAATTTATTGGGTCCAATACTTTATTAGAAGAAAAAGAAGGTGACTTAAAAGTCACTGAAGTCTTCAGAGTCGTTTTTAAATGATGCATTTTCGTCTACGTCTCAAACATTGAAAACTGAATTACATTTTTGTTCAGTAACTGTTACAATTTTCAATTTGGTTTTTTGCTTATATCTCGAAAACAGTTACTCCTATCAATTTTTATCTTTTTACTAAAATTAAAGCTGATAAAATTTCCTACAAAATAGTTATTTCCATTTTTTTTGTAGGATCAAGTATAAGCGAGTTATAAAGATGGATATAAATAATATTTAACAAAAATTTGCTTTAAAATAAAATGTTTGAAATACTGAAATTGAACTAAATTAATTGTGTCTAACACTTAAGTAAAGGAAAAAGGAGGAGACATAAAAGTCACTAAAGGTTTCAGAGTCGTCTTTAATCGTCATACTAATAACAATAACATTAATAATAATAATACTAATAGTAGTAAATTTGCTTGTATGCAAACGCTTAATTAAGGTGACAGTTTTTTGGTTTCTTGCTTATATCTCGAAAACAGTTACTCCTATCAATTTTTATCTTTTTACTAAAATTAAAGCTGATAAAATTTCCTACAAAATAGTTTATTGCATTTTTCATGTAGGACTAACCATAAGCGAGATATAAGTTTGAAAATAATCAAAATTAAAAAAAAAAGTGCTTTAACAAAAAATGTCTTGTGATTTAAAATACACTTAATTTATTGGGTCCAATACTTTATTAGAAGAAAAAGGAGGTGACTTAAAAGTCACTGAAGTCTTCAGAGTCGTTTTTAAATGCTGCATTTTCGTCTACGTCTCAAACATTGAAAACTGAATTACATTTTTGTTCAGTAACAGTTACAGTTTTCTTATTGGTTTTTTGCTTATATCTCGAAAACTGTTACTCCTACCAATTTTTATCTTTTTTTCAAAATTCAAGCTGATAAAATTTCCTACAAAATAGTTATTTGCATTTTTCTTGTAGGACCAACCATAAGCGAGTTATAGAGTTAGATATAAATAATCTTTAACAAAAATTTGCTTTAAAATAAAATGTTTGAAAAACCGAAATTAAACTAAATTAATTAAGACTAACACTTTAGTAGAGGAAAAAGGAGAAGACATAAAAGTCACCAAAGTCTTGAGAGTCGTTTTTAGTCGTCATATTAATAACAATAACATTAATAATAACAATACTAATATTACTAAATTTGCTTATATGCAAGCGCTTAATTAAGGTAACAGTTTCTTGCTTATATCTCGAAAACAGTTCCTTCTATCAATTTTTATTTTTTTACTAAAATTAAAGCTGATAAAATTTCCTACAAAATAGTTATTTGCATTTTTCTTGTAGGACCAAGTATAAGCGAGTTATAAAGATGGATATAAATAATATTTAACAAAAATTTGCTTTAAAATAAAATGTTTGAAATACTGAAATTAAACTAAATTAATTGTGTCTAACACTTTAGTGGAGGAAAAAGGAGGACACATAAAAGTTACTAAAGGTTTCAGAGACGTCTTTAATCGTCATACTAATAACAATAACATTAATAATAATAATACTAATAGTACTAAATTTGCTTGTATGCAAACGCTTAATTAAGGTGACAGTTTTTTGGTTTCTTGCTTATATCTCGAAAACAGTTACTCCTATCAATTTTTATCTTTTTACTAAAATTAAAGCTGATAAAATTTTCTACAAAATAGTTTTTTGCATTTTTCATGTAGGACTAACCATAAGCGAGATATAAGTTTGAAAATAATCAATATTTAAAAAAAAAGTGCTTTAACAAAAAATGTCTTGTGATTTAAAATACACTTAATTTATTGGGTCCAATACTTTATTAGAAGAAAAAGAAGGTGACTTAAAAGTCACTGAAGTCTTCAGAGTCGTTTTTAAATGCTGCATTTTCGTCTACGTCTCAAACATTGAAAACTGTATTTCATTTTTGTTCAGTAACAGTTACAGTTTTCTTATTGGTTTTTTGCTTATATCTCGAAAACAGTTACTCCTATCAATTTTTATCTTTTTTTCAAAATTCAAGCTGATAAAATTTCCTACAAAATAGTTATTTGCATTTTTCTTGTAGGACCAACCATAAGCGAGTTATAGAGTTGGATATAAATAATCTTTAACAAAAATTTGCTTTAAAATAAAATGTTTGAAAAACCGAAATTAAACTAAATTAATTAAGACTAACACTTTAGTGGAGGAAAAAGGAGAAGACATAAAAGTCACCAAAGTCTTGAGAGTCGTTTTTAGTCGTCATATTAATAACAATCACATTAATAATAATAATACTAATATTACTAAATTTGCTTATATGCAAGCGCTTAATTAAGGTAACAGTTTCTTGCTTATATCTCGAAAACAGTTCCTTCTATCAATTTTTATTTTTTTACTAAAATTAAAGCTGATAAAATTTCCTACAAAATAGTTATTTGCATTTTTCTTGTAGGACCAAGTATAAGCGAGTTATAAAGATGGATATAAATAATATTTAACAAAAATTTGCTTTAAAATAAAATGTTTGAAAAACCTAAATTAAACTAAATTAATTGAGTCTAACACTTTAGTATAGGAAAAAGGAGAAGACATAAAAGTCACCAAAGTCTTCAGAGTCGTTTTTGGTCGTCATATTAATAACAATAACATTAATAATAATAATACAAATAGTACTAAATTTGCTTATATGCAAACGCTTAATTAAGGTAACAGTTTTTTGGTTTCTTGCTTATATCTCGAAAACAGTTACTTCTATCAATTTTTATCTTTTAACTAAAATTAAAGCTGATAAAATTTCCTACAAAATAGTTATTTGCATTTTTCATGTAGGACTAACCATAAGCGAGATATAAGTTTGAAAATAATCAATATTTAAAAACAAAGTGCTTTAACAAAAAATGTCTTGTGATTTAAAATACACTTAATTTATTGGGTCCAATACTTTATTAGAAGAAAAAGAAGGTGACTTAAAAGTCACTGAAGTCTTCAGAGTCGTTTTTAAATGATGCATTTTCGTCTACGTCTCAAACATTGAAAACTGAATTACATTTTTGTTCAGTAACTGTTACAGTTTTCAATTTGGTTTTTTGCTTATATCTCGAAAACAGTTACTCCTATCAATTTTTATCTTTTTACTAAAATTAAAGCTGATAAAATTTCCTACAAAATAGTTATTTCCATTTTTTTTGTAGGATCAAGTATAAGCGAGTTATAAAGATGGATATAAATAATATTTAACAAAAATTTGCTTTAAAATAAAATGTTTGAAATACTGAAATTGAACTAAATTAATTGTGTCTAACACTTAAGTAAAGGAAAAAGGAGGAGACATAAAAGTCACTAAAGGTTTCAGAGTCGTCTTTAATCGTCATACTAATAACAATAACATTAATAATAATAATACTAATAGTAGTAAATTTGCTTGTATGCAAACGCTTAATTAAGGTGACAGTTTTTTGGTTTCTTGCTTATATCTCGAAAACAGTTACTCCTATCAATTTTTATCTTTTTACTAAAATTAAAGCTGATAAAATTTCCTACAAAATAGTTTATTGCATTTTTCATGTAGGACTAACCATAAGCGAGATATAAGTTTGAAAATAATCAAAATTAAAAAAAAAAGTGCTTTAACAAAAAATGTCTTGTGATTTAAAATACACTTAATTTATTGGGTCCAATACTTTATTAGAAGAAAAAGGAGGTGACTTAAAAGTCACTGAAGTCTTCAGAGTCGTTTTTAAATGCTGCATTTTCGTCTACGTCTCAAACATTGAAAACTGAATTACATTTTTGTTCAGTAACAGTTACAGTTTTCTTATTGGTTTTTTGCTTATATCTCGAAAACTGTTACTCCTACCAATTTTTATCTTTTTTTCAAAATTCAAGCTGATAAAATTTCCTACAAAATAGTTATTTGCATTTTTCTTGTAGGACCAACCATAAGCGAGTTATAGAGTTAGATATAAATAATCTTTAACAAAAATTTGCTTTAAAATAAAATGTTTGAAAAACCGAAATTAAACTAAATTAATTAAGACTAACACTTTAGTAGAGGAAAAAGGAGAAGACATAAAAGTCACCAAAGTCTTGAGAGTCGTTTTTAGTCGTCATATTAATAACAATAACATTAATAATAACAATACTAATATTACTAAATTTGCTTATATGCAAGCGCTTAATTAAGGTAACAGTTTCTTGCTTATATCTCGAAAACAGTTCCTTCTATCAATTTTTATTTTTTTACTAAAATTAAAGCTGATAAAATTTCCTACAAAATAGTTATTTGCATTTTTCTTGTAGGACCAAGTATAAGCGAGTTATAAAGATGGATATAAATAATATTTAACAAAAATTTGCTTTAAAATAAAATGTTTGAAATACTGAAATTAAACTAAATTAATTGTGTCTAACACTTTAGTGGAGGAAAAAGGAGGACACATAAAAGTTACTAAAGGTTTCAGAGACGTCTTTAATCGTCATACTAATAACAATAACATTAATAATAATAATACTAATAGTACTAAATTTGCTTGTATGCAAACGCTTAATTAAGGTGACAGTTTTTTGGTTTCTTGCTTATATCTCGAAAACAGTTACTCCTATCAATTTTTATCTTTTTACTAAAATTAAAGCTGATAAAATTTTCTACAAAATAGTTTTTTGCATTTTTCATGTAGGACTAACCATAAGCGAGATATAAGTTTGAAAATAATCAATATTTAAAAAAAAAGTGCTTTAACAAAAAATGTCTTGTGATTTAAAATACACTTAATTTATTGGGTCCAATACTTTATTAGAAGAAAAAGAAGGTGACTTAAAAGTCACTGAAGTCTTCAGAGTCGTTTTTAAATGCTGCATTTTCGTCTACGTCTCAAACATTGAAAACTGTATTTCATTTTTGTTCAGTAACAGATACAGTTTTCTTATTGGTTTTTTGCTTATATCTCGAAAACAGTTACTCCTATCAATTTTTATCTTTTTTTCAAAATTCAAGCTGATAAAATTTCCTACAAAATAGTTATTTGCATTTTTCTTGTAGGACCAACCATAAGCGAGTTATAGAGTTGGATATAAATAATCTTTAACAAAAATTTGCTTTAAAATAAAATGTTTGAAAAACCGAAATTAAACTAAATTAATTAAGACTAACACTTTAGTGGAGGAAAAAGGAGAAGACATAAAAGTCACCAAAGTCTTGAGAGTCGTTTTTAGTCGTCATATTAATAACAATCACATTAATAATAATAATACTAATATTACTAAATTTGCTTATATGCAAGCGCTTAATTAAGGTAACAGTTTCTTGCTTATATCTCGAAAACAGTTCCTTCTATCAATTTTTATTTTTTTACTAAAATTAAAGCTGATAAAATTTCCTACAAAATAGTTATTTGCATTTTTCTTGTAGGACCAAGTATAAGCGAGTTATAAAGATGGATATAAATAATATTTAACAAAAATTTGCTTTAAAATAAAATGTTTGAAAAACCTAAATTAAACTAAATTAATTGAGTCTAACACTTTAGTATAGGAAAAAGGAGAAGACATAAAAGTCACCAAAGTCTTCAGAGTCGTTTTTGGTCGTCATATTAATAACAATAACATTAATAATAATAATACAAATAGTACTAAATTTGCTTATATGCAAACGCTTAATTAAGGTAACAGTTTTTTGGTTTCTTGCTTATATCTCGAAAACAGTTACTTCTATCAATTTTTATCTTTTAACTAAAATTAAAGCTGATAAAATTTCCTACAAAATAGTTATTTGCATTTTTCATGTAGGACTAACCATAAGCGAGATATAAGTTTGAAAGTAATTAATATTTAAAAAAAAAGTGCTTTAACAGAAAATGTCTTGTGATTTAAAATACACTTAATTTTATGGGTCCAATACTTTATTAGAAAAAAAAGGAGGTGACATAAAAGTCACCAAAGTCTTGAGAGTCGTTTTTAGTCGTCATATTAATAACAATAACATTAATAATAATAATACTAATAGTACTAAATTTGCTTATATGCAAGCGCTTAATTAAGGTAACAGTTTCTTGCTTATATCTCGAAAACAGTTACTCCTATCAATTTTTATTTTTTTACTAAAATTAAAGCTGATAAAATTTCCTACAAAATAGTTATTTGCATTTTTTATGTAAGACTAACCATAAGCGAGATATAAGTTTGAAAATAATTAATATTTAAAAAAAAAGTGCTTTAACAGAAAATGTTTTGTGATTTAAAATACACTTAATTTATAAGGTCCAATACTTTATTAGAAGAAAAAGGAGGTGACATATAAGTCACTAAAGTCTTCAGAGTCGATTTTAAATGCTGCATTTTCGTCTTCGTCTCAAACATTGAAAACTGAGTTACATTTTTGTTCAGTAACAGTTTCAGTTTTCTTATTGGTTTTTTGCTTATATCTCGAAAACAGTTACTCCTATCAATTTTTATTTTTTTACTAAAATTAAAGCTGATAAAATTTCCTACAAAATAGTTATTTGCATTTTTCTTGTAGGACCAAGTATAAGCGAGTTATAAAGATGGATATAAATAATATTTAACAAAAATTTGCTTTAAAATAAAATGTTTGAAAAACCTAAATTAAACTAAATTAATTGAGTCTAACACTTTAGTATAGGAAAAAGGAGAAAACATAAAAGTCACCAAAGTCTTCAGAGTCGTTTTTGGTCGTCATATTAATAACAATAACATTAATAATAATAATACTAATAGTACTAAATTTGCTTATATGCAAGCGCTTTATTAAGGTAACAGTTTTTTGGTTTCTTGCTTATATCTCGAAAACAGTTACTCCTATCAATTTTTATCTTTTTACTAAAATTAAAGCTGATAAAATTTCCTACAAAATAGTTATTAGCATTTTTCTTGTAGGACCAAGTATAAGCGAGTTATAAAGATGGATATAAATAATATTTAACAAAAATTTGCTTTAAAATAAAATGTTTGAAATACTGAAATTAAACTAAATTAATTGTGTCTAACACTTTAGTAGAGGAAAAAGGAGAAGACATAAAAGTCACTAAAGGTTTCAGAGTCGTCTTTAATCGTCATACTAATAACAATAACATTAATAATAATAAAACTAATAGTACTAAATTTGCTTGTATGCAAACGCTTAATTAAGGTGACAGTTTTTTGGTTTCTTGCTTATATCTCGAAAACAGTTACTCCTATCAATTTTTATCTTTTTACTAAAATTAAAGCTGATAAAAATTTTCCTACAAAATAGTTTTTTGCATTTTTCATGTAGGACTAACCATAAGCGAGATATAAGTTTGAAAATAATCAATATTTAAAAACAAAGTGCTTTAACAAAAAATGTCTTGTGATTTAAAATACACTTAATTTATTGGGTCCAATACTTTATTAGAAGAAAAAGAAGGTGACTTAAAAGTCACTGAAGTCTTCAGAGTCGTTTTTAAATGATGCATTTTCGTCTACGTCTCAAACATTGAAAACTGAATTACATTTTTGTTCAGTAACTGTTACAGTTTTCAATTTGGTTTTTTGCATATATCTCGAAAACAGTTACTCCTATCAATTTTTATCTTTTTACTAAAATTAAAGCTGATAAAATTTCCTACAAAATAGTTATTTCCATTTTTTTTGTAGGATCAAGTATAAGCGAGTTATAAAGATGGATATAAATAATATTTAACAAAAATTTGCTTTAAAATAAAATGTTTGAAATACTGAAATTGAACTAAATTAATTGTGTCTAACACTTAAGTAAAGGAAAAAGGAGGAGACATAAAAGTCACTAAAGGTTTCAGAGTCGTCTTTAATCGTCATACTAATAACAATAACATTAATAATAATAATACTAATAGTTGTAAATTTGTTTGTATGCAAACGCTTAATTAAGGTGACAGTTTTTTGGTTTCTTGCTTATATCTCGAAAACAGTTACTCCTATCAATTTTTATCTTTTTACTAAAATTAAAGCTGATAAAAATTTTCCTACAAAATAGTTTTTTGCATTTTTCATGTAGGACTAACCATAAGCGAGATATAAGTTTGAAAATAATCAAAATTAAAAAAAAAAGTGCTTTAACAAAAAATGTCTTGTGATTTAAAATACACTTAATTTATTGGGTCCAATACTTTATTAGAAGAAAAAGGAGGTGACTTAAAAGTCACTGAAGTCTTCAGAGTCGTTTTTAAATGCTGCATTTTCGTCTACGTCTCAAACATTGAAAACTGAATTACATTTTTGTTCAGTAACATTACAGTTTTCTTATTGGTTTTTTGCTTATATCTCGAAAACTGTTACTCCTACCAATTTTTATCTTTTTTTCAAAATTCAAGCTGATAAAATTTCCTACAAAATAGTTATTTGCATTTTTCTTGTAGGACCAACCATAAGCGAGTTATAGAGTTAGATATAAATAATCTTTAACAAAAATTTGCTTTAAAATAAAATGTTTGAAAAACCGAAATTAAACTAAATTAATTAAGACTAACACTTTAGTAGAGGAAAAAGGAGAAGACATAAAAGTCACCAAAGTCTTGAGAGTCGTTTTTAGTCGTCATATTAATAACAATAACATTAATAATAACAATACTAATATTACTAAATTTGCTTATATGCAAGCGCTTAATTAAGGTAACAGTTTCTTGCTTATATCTCGAAAACAGTTCCTTCTATCAATTTTTATTTTTTTACTAAAATTAAAGCTGATAAAATTTCCTACAAAATAGTTATTTGCATTTTTCTTGTAGGACCAAGTATAAGCGAGTTATAAAGATGGATATAAATAATATTTAACAAAAATTTGCTTTAAAATAAAATGTTTGAAAAACATAAATTAAACTAAATTAATTGAGTCTAACACTTTAGTATAGGAAAAAGGAGAAAACATAAAAGTCACCAAAGTCTTCAGAGTCGTTTTTGGTTGTCATATTAATAACAATAACATTAATAATAATAATACTAATAGTACTAAATTTGCTTATATGCAAGCGCTTTATTAAGGTAACAGTTTTTTGGTTTCTTGCTTATATCTCGAAAACAGTTACTCCTATCAATTTTTATCTTTTTACTAAAATTAAAGCTGATAAAATTTCTTACAAAATAGTTATTTGCATTTTTCTTGTAGGACCAAGTATAAGCGAGTTATAAAGATGGATATAAATAATATTTAACAAAAATTTGCTTTAAAATAAAATGTTTGAAATACTGAAATTAAACTAAATTAATTGTGTCTAACACTTTAGTGGAGGAAAAAGGAGGACACATAAAAGTTACTAAAGGTTTCAGAGACGTCTTTAATCGTCATACTAATAACAATAACATTAATAATAATAATACTAATAGTACTAAATTTGCTTGTATGCAAACGCTTAATTAAGGTGACAGTTTTTTGGTTTCTTGCTTATATCTCGAAAACAGTTACTCCTATCAATTTTTATCTTTTTACTAAAATTAAAGCTGATAAAATTTTCTACAAAATAGTTTTTTGCATTTTTCATGTAGGACTAACCATAAGCGAGATATAAGTTTGAAAATAATCAATATTTAAAAAAAAAGTGCTTTAACAAAAAATGTCTTGTGATTTAAAATACACTTAATTTATTGGGTCCAATACTTTATTAGAAGAAAAAGAAGGTGACTTAAAAGTCACTGAAGTCTTCAGAGTCGTTTTTAAATGCTGCATTTTCGTCTACGTCTCAAACATTGAAAACTGTATTTCATTTTTGTTCAGTAACAGTTACAGTTTTCTTATTGGTTTTTTGCTTATATCTCGAAAACAGTTACTCCTATCAATTTTTATCTTTTTTTCAAAATTCAAGCTGATAAAATTTCCTACAAAATAGTTATTTGCATTTTTCTTGTAGGACCAACCATAAGCGAGTTATAGAGTTGGATATAAATAATCTTTAACAAAAATTTGCTTTAAAATAAAATGTTTGAAAAACCGAAATTAAACTAAATTAATTAAGACTAACACTTTAGTGGAGGAAAAAGGAGAAGACATAAAAGTCACCAAAGTCTTGAGAGTCGTTTTTAGTCGTCATATTAATAACAATCACATTAATAATAATAATACTAATATTACTAAATTTGCTTATATGCAAGCGCTTAATTAAGGTAACAGTTTCTTGCTTATATCTCGAAAACAGTTCCTTCTATCAATTTTTATTTTTTTACTAAAATTAAAGCTGATAAAATTTCCTACAAAATAGTTATTTGCATTTTTC
Organism: Tribolium castaneum; assembly: GCF_031307605.1. NCBI lineage: Eukaryota > Metazoa > Arthropoda > Insecta > Coleoptera > Tenebrionidae > Tribolium > Tribolium castaneum. The sequence goes on from NC_087397.1 coordinate 15,666,465, forward strand.
TTGTAGGACCAAGTATAAGCGAGTTATAAAGATGGATATAAATAATATTTAACAAAAATTTGCTTTAAAATAAAATGTTTGAAAAACCTAAATTAAACTAAATTAATTGAGTCTAACACTTTAGTATAGGAAAAAGGAGAAGACATAAAAGTCACCAAAGTCTTCAGAGTCGTTTTTGGTCGTCATATTAATAACAATAACATTAATAATAATACAAATAGTACTAAATTTGCTTATATGCAAACGCTTAATTATGGTAACAGTTTTTTGGTTTCTTGCTTATATCTCGAAAACAGTTACTTCTATCAATTTTTATCTTTTAACTAAAATTAAAGCTGATAAAATTTCCTACAAAATAGTTATTTGCATTTTTCATGTAGGACTAACCATAAGCGAGATATAAGTTTGAAAGTAATTAATATTTAAAAAAAAAGTGCTTTAACAGAAAATGTCTTGTGATTTAAAATACACTTAATTTTATGGGTCCAATACTTTATTAGAAAAAAAAGGAGGTGACATAAAAGTCACCAAAGTCTTGAGAGTCGTTTTTAGTCGTCATATTAATAACAATAACATTAATAATAATAATACTAATAGTACTAAATTTGCTTATATGCAAGCGCTTAATTAAGGTAACAGTTTCTTGCTTATATCTCGAAAACAGTTACTCCTATCAATTTTTATTTTTTTACTAAAATTAAAGCTGATAAAATTTCCTACAAAATAGTTATTTGCATTTTTTATGTAAGACTAACCATAAGCGAGATATAAGTTTGAAAATAATTAATATTTAAAAAAAAAGTGCTTTAACAGAAAATGTTTTGTGATTTAAAATACACTTAATTTATAAGGTCCAATACTTTATTAGAAGAAAAAGGAGGTGACATATAAGTCACTAAAGTCTTCAGAGTCGATTTTAAATGCTGCATTTTCGTCTTCGTCTCAAACATTGAAAACTGAGTTACATTTTTGTTCAGTAACAGTTTCAGTTTTCTTATTGGTTTTTTGCTTATATCTCGAAAACAGTTACTTCTATCAATTTTTATCTTTCATTCAAAATTAAAGCTGATAAAATTTCCTACAAAATAATTATGTGCATTTCTTTTGTAAGACCAACCATAAGCGAGTTATAGAGTTGGATATAAATAATCTTTAACAAAAATTTGCTTTAAAATAAAATGTTTGAAAAACCTAAATTAAACTAAATTAATTGAGTCTAACACTTTAGTATAGGAAAAAGGAGAAAACATAAAAGTCACCAAAGTCTTCAGAGTCGTTTTTGGTCGTCATATTAATAACAATAACATTAATAATAATAATACTAATAGTACTAAATTTGCTTATATGCAAGCGCTTTATTAAGGTAACAGTTTTTTGGTTTCTTGCTTATATCTCGAAAACAGTTACTCCTATCAATTTTTATCTTTTTACTAAAATTAAAGCTGATAAAAATTTTCCTACAAAATAGTTTTTTGCATTTTTCATGTAGGACTAACCATAAGCGAGATATAAGTTTGAAAATAATCAATATTTAAAAAAAAAGTGCTTTAACAAAAAATGTCTTGTGATTTAAAATACACTTAATTTATTGGGTCCAATACTTTATTAGAAGAAAAAGGAGGTGACTTAAAAGTCACTGAAGTCTTCAGAGTCGTTTTTAAATGCTGCATTTTCGTCTACGTCTCAAATATTGAAAACTGAATTACATTTTTGTTCAGTAACAGTTACAGTTTTCTTATTGGTTTTTTGCTTATATCTCGAAAACAGTTACTCCTATCAATTTTTATCTTTTTTTCAAAATTCAAGCTGATAAAATTTCCTACAAAATAGTTATTTGCATTTTTCTTGTAGGACCAACCATAAGCGCGTTTTAGAGTTGGATATAAATAATCTTTAACAAAAATTTGCTTTAAAATAAAATGTTTGAAAAACCGAAACTAAACTAAATTAATTAAGACTAACACTTTAGTAGAGGAAAAAGGAGAAGACATAAAAGTCACCAAAGTCTTGAGAGTCGTTTTTAGTCGTCATATTAATAACAATAACATTAATAATAATAGTACTAATATTACTAAATTTGCTTATATGCAAGCGCTTAATCAAGGTAACAGTTTCTTGCTTATATTTCGAAAACAGTTACTCCTATCAATTTTTATCTTTTTACTAAAATTAAAGCTGATAAAATTTCCTACAAAATAGTTATTTGCATTTTTTATGTAGGACTAACCATAAGCGAGATATAAGTTTGAAAATAATTAATATTTTAAAAAAAAGTGCTTTAACAGAAAATGCCTTGTGATTTATAATACATTTAATTTATTGGGTCCAATACTTTATTAGAAGAAAAAGGAGGTGACATAAAAGTCACTGAAGTCTTCAGAGTCGTTTTTAAATGATGCATTTTCGTCTTTGTCTCAAACATTGAAAACTGAATTACATTTTTGTTTAGTAACTGTAACAGTTTTCACTTTGGTTTTTTGCTTATATCTCGAAAACAATTACTTCTATCAATTTTTATCTTTCTTTCAAAATTAAAGCTGATAAAATTTCCTACAAAATAGTTATGTGCATTTCTTTTGTAAGACTAACCATAAGCGAGTTATAGAGTTGGATATAAATAATCTTTAACAAAAATTTGCTTTAAAATAAAATGTTTGAAAAACCTAAATTAAACTAAATTAATTGAGTCTAACACTTTAGTATAGGAAAAAGGAGAAAACATAAAAGGCACCAAAGTCTTCAGAGTCGTTTTTGGTCGTCATATTAATAACAATAACATTAATAATAATAATACTAATAGTACTAAATTTGCTTATATGCAAGCGCTTTATTAAGGTAACAGTTTTTTGGTTTCTTGCTTATATCTCGAAAACAGTTACTCCTATCAATTTTTATCTTTTCACTAAAATTAAAGCTGATAAAATTTCCTACAAAATAGTTATTAGCATTTTTCTTGTAGGACCAAGTATAAGCGAGTTATAAAGATGGATATAAATAATATTTAACAAAAATTTGCTTTAAAATAAAATGTTTGAAATACTGAAATTAAACTAAATTAATTGTGTCTAACACTTTAGTAGAGGAAAAAGGAGAAGACATAAAAGTTACTAAAGGTTTCAGAGTCGTCTTTAATCGTCATACTAATAACAATAACATTAATAATAATATAACTAATAGTACTAAATTTGCTTGTATGCAAACGCTTAATTAAGGTGACAGTTTTTTGGTTTCTTGCTTATATCTCGAAAACAGTTACTCCTATCAATTTTTATCTTTTTACTAAAATTAAAGCTGATAAAAATTTTCCTACAAAATAGTTTTTTGCATTTTTCATGTAGGACTAACCATAAGCGAGATATAAGTTTGAAAATAATCAATATTTAAAAAAAAAGTGCTTTAACAAAAAATGTCTTGTGATTTAAAATACACTTAATTTATTGGGTCCAATACTTTATTAGAAGAAAAAGAAGGTGACTTAAAAGTCACTGAAGTCTTCAGAGTCGTTTTTAAATGATGCATTTTCGTCTACGTCTCAAACATTGAAAACTGAATTACATTTTTGTTCAGTAACTGTTACAGTTTTCAATTTGGTTTTTTGCTTATATCTCGAAAACAGTTACTCCTATCAATTTTTATCTTTTTTTTCAATATTCAAGCTGATAAAATTTCCTACAAAATAGTTATTTGCATTTTTCTTGTAGGACCAACCATAAGCGCGTTATAGAGTTGGATATAAATAATCTTTAACAAAAATTTGCTTTAAAATAAAATGTTTGAAAAACCGAAACTAAACTAAATTAATTAAGACTAACACTTTAGTAGAGGAAAAAGGAGAAGACATAAAAGTCACCAAAGTCTTGAGAGTCGTTTTTAGTCGTCATATTAATAACAATAACATTAATAATAATAATACTAATATTACTAAATTTGCTTATATGCAAGCGCTTAACTGAGGTAACAGTTTCTTGCTTATATTTCGAAAACAGTTACTCCTATCAATTTTTATCTTTTTACTAAAATTAAAGCTGATAAAATTTCCTACAAAATAGTTATTTGCATTTTTTATGTAGGACTAACCATAAGCGAGATATAAGTTTTAAAATAATTAATATTTAAAAAAAAAGTGCTTTAACAGAAAATGTCTTGTGATTTAAAATACACTTAATTTATTGGGTCCAATACTTTATTAGAAGAAAAAGGAGGTGACATAAAAGTCACTGAAGTCTTCAGAGTCGTTTTTAAATGATGCATTTTCGTCTTCGTCTCAAACATTGAAAACTGAATTACATTTTTGTTTAGTAACTGTAACAGTTTTCACTTTGGTTTTTTGCTTATATCTCGAAAACAATTACTCCTATCAATTTTTATCTTTCTTTCAAATTTAAAGCTGATAAAATTTCCTACAAAATAGTTATGTGCATTTCTTTTGTAAGACCAACCATAAGCGAGTTATAGAGTTGGATATAAATAATCTTTAACAAAAATTTGCTTTAAAATAAAATGTTTGAAAAACCTAAATTAAACTAAATTAATTGAGTTTAACACTTTAGTATAGGAAAAAGGAGAAAACATAAAAGTCACCAAAGTCTTCAAAGTCGTTTTTGGTCGTCATATTAATAACAATAACATTAATAATAATAATACTAATAGTACTAAATTTGCTTATATGCAAGCGCTTTATTAAGGTAACAGTTTTTTGGTTTCTTGCTTATATCTCGAAAACAGTTACTCCTATCAATTTTTATCTTTTTACTAAAATTAAAGCTGATAAAATTTCCTACAAAATAGTTATTTGCATTTTTCTTGTAGGACCAAGTATAAGCGAGTTATAAAGATGGATATAAATAATATTTAACAAAAATTTGCTTTAAAATAAAATGTTTGAAATACTGAAATTGAACTAAATTAATTGTGTCTAACACTTAAGTAAAGGAAAAAGGAGGAGACATAAAAGTCACTAAAGGTTTCAGAGTCGTCTTTAATCGTCATACTAACAACAATAACATTAATAATAATAATACTAATAGTAGTAAATTTGCTTGTATGCAAACGCTTAATTAAGGTGACAGTTTTTTTGTTTCTTGCTTATAACTCGAAAACAGTTACTCCTATCAATTTTTATCTTTTTACTAAAATTAAAGCTGATAAAATTTCCTACAAAATAGTTTTTAGCATTTTTCATGTAGGACTAACCATAAGCGAGATATAAGTTTGAAAATAATCAAAATTTAAAAAAAAAGTGCTTTAACAAAAAATGTCTTGTGATTTAAAATACACTTAATTTATTGGGTCCAATACTTTATTAGAAGAAAAAGGAGGTGACTTAAAAGTCACTGAAGTCTTCAGAGTCGTTTTTAAATGCTGCATTTTCGTCTACGTCTCAAACATTGAAAACTGAATTACATTTTTGTTCAGTATCAGTTACAGTTTTCTTATTGGTTTTTTGCTTATATCTCGAAAACAGTTACTCCTACCAATTTTTATCTTTTTTTCAAAATTCAAGCTGATAAAATTTCCTACAAAATAGTTATTTGCATTTTTCTTGTAGGACCAACCATAAGCGAGTTATAGAGTTGGATATAAATAATCTTTAACAAAAATTTGCTTTAAAATAAAATGTTTGAAAAACCGAAATTAAACTAAATTAATTAAGACTAACACTTTAGTAGAGGAAAAATGAGAAGACATAAAAGTCACCAAAGTCTTGAGAGTCGTTTTTAGTCGTCATATTAATAACAATAACATTAATAATAATAATACTAATATTACTAAATTTGCTTATATGCAAGCGCTTAATTAAGGTAACAGTTTCTTGCTTATATCTCGAAAACAGTTCCTTCTATCAATTTTTATTTTTTTACTAAAATTAAAGCTGATAAAATTTTCTACAAAATAGTTATTTGCATTTTTCTTGTAGGACCAAGTATAAGCGAGTTATAAAGATAGATATAAATAATATTTAACAAAAATTTGCTTTAAAATAAAATGTTTGAAAAACCTAAATTAAACTAAATTAATTGAGTCTAACACTTTAGTATAGGAAAAAGGAGAAAACATAAAAGTCACCAAAGTCTTCAGAGTCGTTTTTGGTTGTCATATTAATAACAATAATATTAATAATAATAATACTAATAGTACTAAATTTGCTTATATGCAAGCGCTTTATTAAGGTAACAGTTTTTTGGTTTCTTGCTTATATCTCGAAAACAGTTACTCCTATCAATTTTTTTTTTTTACTAAAATTAAAGCTGATAAAATTTCCTACAAAATAGTTATTTGCATTTTTCTTGTAGGACCAAGTATAAGCGAGTTATAAAGATGGATATAAATAATATTTAACAAAAATTTGCTTTAAAATAAAATGTTTGAAATACTGAAATTAAACTAAATTAATTGTGTCTAACACTTTAGTGGAGGAAAAAGGAGGACACATAAAAGTCACTAAAGGTTTCAGAGACGTCTTTAATCGTCATACTAATAACAATAACATTAATAATAATAATACTAATAGTACTAAATTTGCTTGTATGCAAACGCTTAATTAAGGTGACAGTTTTTTGGTTTCTTGCTCATATCTCGAAAACAGTTACTCCTATCAATTTTTATCTTTTTACTAAAATTAAAGCTGATAAAATTTCCTACAAAATAGTTTTTAGCATTTTTCATGTAGGACTAACCATAAGCGAGATATAAGTTTGAAAATAATCAAAATTTAAAAAAAAAGTGCTTTAACAAAAAATGTCTTGTGATTTAAAATACACTTAATTTATTGGGTCCAATACTTTATTAGATGAAAAAGAAGGTGACTTAAAAGTCACTGAAGTCTTCAGAGTCGTTTTTAAATGCTGCATTTTCGTCTACGTCTCAAACATTGAAAACTGAATTACATTTTTGTTCAGTAACAGTTACAGTTTTCTTATTGGTTTTTTGCTTATATCTCGAAAACAGTTACTCCTATCAATTTTTATCTTTTTTTCAAAATTCAAGCTGATAAAATTTCCTACAAAATAGTTATTTGCATTTTTCTTGTAGGACCAACCATAAGCGAGTTATAGAGTTGGATATAAATAATCTTTAACAAAAATTTGCTTTAAAATAAAATGTTTGAAAAACCGAAATTAAACTAAATTAATTAAGACTAACACTTTAGTGGAGGAAAAAGGAGAAGACATAAAAGTCACCAAAGTCTTGAGAGTCGTTTTTAGTCGTCATATTAATAACAATAACATTAATAATAATAATACTAATACTACTAAATTTGCTTATATGCAAGCGCTTAATTAAGGTAACAGTTTCTTGCTTATATCTCGAAAACAGTTACTCCTATCAATTTTTATTTTTTTACTAAAATTAAAGCTGATAAAATTTCCTACAAAATAGTTATTTGCATTTTTCTTGTAGGACCAAGTATAAGCGAGTTATAAAGATGGATATAAATAATATTTAACAAAAATTGGCTTTAAAATAAAATGTTTGAAAAACCTAAATTAAACTAAATTAATTGAGTCTAACACTTTAGTATAGGAAAAAGGAGAAAACATAAAAGTCACCAAAGTCTTCAGAGTCGTTTTTGGTCGTCATATTAATAACAATAACATTAATAATAATAATACTAATAGTACTAAATTTGCTTATATGCAAGCGCTTTATTAAGGTAACAGTTTTTTGGTTTCTTGCTTATATCTCGAAAACAGTTACTTCTATCAATTTTTATCTTTTTACTAAAATTAAAGCTGATAAAATTTCCTACAAAATAGTTATTTGCATTTTTCATGTAGGGCTAACCATAAGCGAGATATAAGTTTGAAAATAATTAATATTTAAAAAAAAAGTGCTTTAACAGAAAATGTCTTGTATTTTAAAATACACTTAATTTATTGGGTCCAATACTTTATTAGAAGAAAAAGGAGGTGACATAAAAGTTACTGAAGTCTTCAGAGTCGTTTTTAAATGATGCATTTCCGTCTTCGTCTCAAACATTGAAAACTGAATTACATTTTTGTTCAGTAACTGTAACAGTTTTCACTTTGGTTTTTTGCTTATATCTCGAAAACAATTACTCCTATCAATTTTTATCTTTCTTTCAAAATTAAAGCTGATAAAATTTCATACAAAATAGTTATTTGCATTTCTTTTGTAAGACCAACCATAAGCGAGTTATAGAGTTGGATATAAATAATCTTTAACAAAAATTTGCTTTAAAATAAAATGTTTGAAAAACCTAAATTAAACTAAATTAATTGAGTCTAACACTTTAGTATAGGAAAAAGGAGAAAACATAAAAGTCACCAAAGTCTTCAGAGTCGTTTTTGGTCGTCATATTAATAACAATAACATTAATAATAATAATACAAATAGTACAAAATTTGCTTATATGCAAACGCTTAATTAAGGTAACAGTTTTTTGGATTCTTGCTTATATCTCGAAAACAGTTACTTCTATCAATTTTTATCTTTTAACTAAAATTAAAGCTGATAAAATTTCCTACAAAATAGTTATTTGCATTTTTCATGTAGGACTAACCATAAGCAAGATATAAGTTTGAAAGTAATTAATATTTAAAAAAAAGTGCTTTAACAGGAAATGTCTTGTGATTTAAAATACACTTAATTTTATGGGTCCAATACTTTATTAGAAGAAAAAAGAGGTGACATAAAAGTCACCAAAGTCTTGAGAGTCGTTTTTAGTCGTCATATTAATAACAATAACATTAATAATAATAATACTAATAGTACTAAATTTGCTTATATGCAAGCGCTTAATTAAGGTAACAGTTTCTTGCTTATATCTCGAAAACAGTTACTCCTATCAATTTTTATTTTTTTACTAAAATTAAAGCTGATAAAATTTCCTACAAAATAGTTATTTGCATTTTTTATGTAAGACTAACCATAAGCGAGATATATGTTTGAAAATAATTAATATTTTAAAAAAAAGTGCTTTAACAGAAAATGTTTTGTGATTTAAAATACACTTAATTTATAAGGTCCAATACTTTATTAGAAGAAAAAGGAGGTGACATATAAGTCACTAAAGTCTTCAGAGTCGATTTTAAATGCTGCATTTTCGTCTTCGTCTCAAACATTGAAAACTGAGTTACATTTTTGTTCAGTAACAGTTTCAGTTTTCTTATTGGTTTTTTGCTTATATCTCGAAAACAGTTACTTCTATCAATTTTTATCTTTCATTCAAAATTAAAGCTGATAAAATTTCCTACAAAATAGTTATGTGCATTTCTTTTGTAAGACCAACCATAAGCGAGTTATAGAGTTGGATATAAATAATCTTTAACAAAAATTTGCTTTAAAATAAAATGTTTGAAAAACCTAAATTAAACTAAATTAATTGAGTCTAACACTTTAGTATAGGAAAAAGGAGAAAACATAAAAGTCACCAAAGTCTTCAGAGTCGTTTTTGGTCGTCATATTAATAACAATAACATTAATAATAATAATACTAATAGTACTAAATTTGCTTATATGCAAGCGCTTTATTAAGGTAACAGTTTTTTGGTTTCTTGCTTATATCTCGAAAACAGTTACTCCTATCAATTTTTATCTTTTTACTAAAATTAAAGCTGATAAAATTTCCTACAAAATAGTTATTTGCATTTTTCTTGTAGGACCAAGTATAAGCGAGTTATAAAGATGGATATAAATAATATTTAACAAAAATTTACTTTAAAATAAAATGTTTGAAATACTGAAATTGAACTAAATTAATTGTGTCTAACACTTAAGTAGAGGAAAAAGGAGGAGACATAAAAGTCACTAAAGGTTTCAGAGTCGTCTTTAATCGTCATACTAATAACAATAACATTAATAATAATAATACTAATAGTAGTAAATTTGCTTGTATGCAAACGCTTAATTAAGGTGACAGTTTTTTGGTTTCTTGCTTATATCTCGAAAACAGTTACTTCTATCAATTTTTATCTTTTTACTAAAATTAAAGCTGATAAAATTTCCTACAAAATAGTTTTTTGCATTTTTCATGTAGGACTAACCATAAGCGAGATATAAGTTTGAAAATAATCAATATTTAAAAAAAAAGTGCTTTAACAAAAAATGTCTTGTGATTTAAAATACACTTAATTTATTGGGTCCAATACTTTATTAGAAGAAAAAGGAGGTGACTTAAAAGTCACTGAAGTCTTCAGAGTCGTTTTTAAATGCTGCATTTTCGTCTACGTCTCAAACATTGAAAACTGAATTACATTTTTATTCAGTAACATTTACAGTTTTCTTATTGGTTTTTTGCTTATATCTCGAAAACAGTTACTCCTATCAATTTTTATCTTTTTTTCAAAATTCAAGCTGAGAAAATTTCCTACAAAATAGTTATTTGCATTTTTCTTGTAGGACCAACCATAAGCGAGTTATAGAGTTGGATATAAATAATCTTTAAAAAAATTTGCTTTAAAATAAAATGTTTGAAAAACCGAAATTAAACTAAATTAATTAAGACTAACACTTTAGTAGAGGAAAAAGGAGAAGACATAAAAGTCACCAAAGTCTTGAGAGTCGTTTTTAGTCGTCATATTAATAACAATAACATTAATAATAATAATACAAATAGTACTAAATTTGCTTATATGCAAGCGCTTAATTAAGGTAACAGTTTCTTGCTTATATCTCGAAAACAGTTACTCCTATCAATTTTTATTTTTTTACTAAAATTAAAGCTGATAAAATTTCCTACAAAATAGTTATTTGCATTTTTATGTAAGACTAACCATAAGCGAGATATATGTTTGAAAATAATTAATATTTTAAAAAAAAGTGCTTTAACAGAAAATGTTTTGTGATTTAAAATACACTTAATTTATAAGGTCCAATACTTTATTAGAAGAAAAAGGAGGTGACATATAAGTCACTAAAGTCTTCAGAGTCGATTTTAAATGCTGCATTTTCGTCTTCGTCTCAAACATTGAAAACTGAGTTACATTTTTGTTCAGTAACAGTTTCAGTTTTCTTATTGGTTTTTTGCTTATATCTCGAAAACAGTTACTTCTATCAATTTTTATCTTTCATTCAAAATTAAAGCTGATAAAATTTCCTACAAAATAGTTATGTGCATTTCTTTTGTAAGACCAACCATAAGCGAGTTATAGAGTTGGATATAAATAATCTTTAACAAAAATTTTCTTTAAAATAAAATGTTTGAAAAACCTAAATTAAACTAAATTAATTGAGTCTAACACTTTAGTATAGGAAAAAGGAGAAAACATAAAAGTCACCAAAGTCTTCAGAGTCGTTTTTGGTCGTCATATTAATAACAATAACATTAATAATAATAATACTAATAGTACTAAATTTGCTTATATGCAAGCGCTTTATTAAGGTAACAGTTTTTTGGTTTCTTGCTTATATCTCGAAAACAGTTACTCCTATCAATTTTTATCTTTTTACTAAAATTAAAGCTGATAAAATTTCCTACAAAATAGTTATTTGCATTTTTCTTGTAGGACCAAGTATAAGCGAGTTATAAAGATGGATATAAATAATATTTAACAAAAATTTGCTTTAAAATAAAATGTTTGAAATACTGAAATTGAACTAAATTAATTGTGTCTAACACTTAAGTAGAGGAAAAAGGAGGAGACATAAAAGTCACTAAAGGTTTCAGAGTCGTCTTTAATCGTCATACTAATAACAATAACATTAATAATAATAATACTAATAGTAGTAAATTTGCTTGTATGCAAACGCTTAATTAAGGTGACAGTTTTTTGGTTTCTTGCTTATATCTCGAAAACAGTTACTTCTATCAATTTTTATCTTTTTACTAAAATTAAAGCTGATAAAATTTCCTACAAAATAGTTTTTTGCATTTTTCATGTAGGACTAACCATAAGCGAGATATAAGTTTGAAAATAATCAATATTTAAAAAAAAAGTGCTTTAACAAAAAATGTCTTGTGATTTAAAATACACTTAATTTATTGGGTCCAATACTTTACTAGAAGAAAAAGGAGGTGACTTAAAAGTCACTGAAGTCTTCAGAGTCGTTTTTAAATGCTGCATTTTCGTCTACGTCTCAAACATTGAAAACTGAATTACATTTTTGTTCAGTAACAGTTACAGTTTTCTTATTGGTTTTTTGCTTATATCTCGAAAACAGTTACTCCTATCAATTTTTATCTTTTTTTCAAAATTCAAGCTGAGAAAATTTCCTACAAAATAGTTATTTGCATTTTTCTTGTAGGACCAACCATAAGCGAGTTATAGAGTTGGATATAAATAATCTTTAAAAAAATTTGCTTTAAAATAAAATGTTTGAAAAACCGAAATTAAACTAAATTAATTAAGACTAACACTTTAGTAGAGGAAAAAGGAGAAGACATAAAAGTCACCAAAGTCTTGAGAGTCGTTTTTAGTCGTCATATTAATAACAATAACATTAATAATAATAATACTAATATTACTAAATTTGCTTATATGCAAGCGCTTAATTAAGGTAACAGTTTCTTGCTTATATCTCGAAAACAGTTCCTTCTATCAATTTTTATTTTTTTACTAAAATTAAAGCTGATAAAATTTCCTACAAAATAGTTATTTGCATTTTTCTTGTAGGACCAAGTATAAGCGAGTTATAAAGATGGATATAAATAATATTTAACAAAAATTTGCTTTAAAATAAAATGTTTGAAAAACCTAAATTAAACTAAATTAATTGAGTCTAACACTTTAGTATAGGAAAAAGGAGAAACCATAAGAGTCACCAAAGTCTTCAGAGTCGTTTTTGGTTGTCATATTAATAACAATAACATTAATAATAATAATACTAATAGTACTAAATTTGCTTATATGCAAGCGCTTTATTAAGGTAACAGTTTTTTGGTTTCTTGCTTATATCTCAAAAACAGTTACTCCTATCAATTTTTATCTTTTTACTAAAATTAAATCTGATAAAATTTCCTACAAAATAGTTATTTGCATTTTTCTTGTAGGACCAAGTATAAGCAAGTTATAAAGATGGATATAAATAATATTTAACAAAAATTTGCTTTAAAATAAAATGTTTGAAATACTGAAATTAAACTAAATTTATTGTGTCTAACACTTTAGTGGAGGAAAAAGGAGGACACATAAAAGTCACTAAAGGTTTCAGAGACGTCTTTAATCGTCATACTAATAACAATAACAATAATAATAATACTAATAGTACTAAATTTGCTTGTATGCAAACGCTTAATTAAGGTGACAGTTTTTTGGTATCTTGCTTATATCTCGAAAACAGTTACTCCTATCAATTTTTATTTTTTTACTAAAATTAAAGCTGATAAAATTTCCTACAAAATAGTTTTTTGCATTTTTCATGTAGGACTAACCATAAGCGAGATATAAGTTTGAAAGTAATTAATATTTAAAAAAAAAGTGCTTTAACAGAAAATGTCTTGTGATTTAAAATACACTTAATTTTATGGGTCCAATACTTTATTAGAAGAAAAAGGAGGTGACATAAAAGTCACCAAAGTCTTGAGAGTCGTTTTTAGTCGTCATATTAATAACAATAACATTAATAATAATAATACTAATAGTACTAAATTTGCTTATATGCAAGCGCTTAATTAAGGTAACAGTTTCTTGCTTATATCTCGAAAACAGTTACTCCTATCAATTTTTATTTTTTTACTAAAATTAAAGCTGATAAAATTTCCTACAAAATAGTTATTTGCATTTTTTATGTAAGACTAACCATAAGCGAGATATATGTTTGAAAATAATTAATATTTTAAAAAAAAGGGCTTTAACAGAAAATGTTTTGTGATTTAAAATACACTTAATTTATAAGGTCCAATACTTTATTAGAAGAAAAAGGAGGTGACATATAAGTCACTAAAGTCTTCAGAGTCGATTTTAAATGCTGCATTTTCGTCTTCGTCTCAAACATTGAAAACTGAGTTACATTTTTGTTCAGTAACAGTTACAGTTTTCTTATTGGTTTTTTGCTTATATCTCGAAAACAGTTACTTCTATCAATTTTTATCTTTCATTCAAAATTAAAGCTGATAAAATTTCCTACAAAATAGTTATGTGCATTTCTTTTGTAAGACCAACCATAAGCGAGTTATAGAGTTGGATATAAATAATCTTTAACAAAAATTTGCTTTAAAATAAAATGTTTGAAAAACCTAAATTAAACTAAATTAATTGAGTCTAACACTTTAGTATAGGAAAAAGGAGAAAACATAAAAGTCACCAAAGTCTTCAGAGTCGTTTTTGGTCGTCATATTAATAACAATAACATTAATAATAATAATACTAATAGTACTAAATCTGCTTATATGCAAGCGCTTTATTAAGGTAACAGTTTTTTGGTTTCTTGCTTATATCTCGAAAACAGTTACTCCTATCAATTTTTTTTTTTTACTAAAATTAAAGCTGATAAAATTTCCTACAAAATAGTTATTTGCATTTTTCTTGTAGGACCAAGTATAAGCGAGTTATAAAGATGGATATAAATAATATTTAACAAAAATTTGCTTTAAAATAAAATGTTTGAAATACTGAAATTAAACTAAATTAATTGTGTCTAACACTTTAGTGGAGGAAAAAGGAGGACACATAAAAGTCACTAAAGGTTTCAGAGACGTCTTTAATCGTCATACTAATAACAATAACATTAATAATAATAATACTAATAGTACTAAATTTGCTTGTATGCAAACGCTTAATTAAGGTGACAGTTTTTTGGTTTCTTGCTTATATCTCGAAAACAGTTACTCCTATCAATTTTTATCTTTTTACTAAAATTAAAGCTGATAAAATTTCCTACAAAATAGTTTTTTGCATTTTTCATGTAGGACTAACCATAAGCGAGATATAAGTTTGAAAATAATCAATATTTAAAAAAAAAGTGCTTTAACAAAAAATGTCTTGTGATTTAAAATACACTTAATTTATTGGGTCCAATACTTTATTAGAAGAAAAAGGAGGTGACTTAAAAGTCACTGAAGTCTTCAGAGTCGTTTTTAAATGCTGCATTTTCGTCTACGTCTCAAACACTGAAAACTGAATTACATTTTTGTTCAGTAACAGTTACAGTTTTCTTATTGGTTATTTGCTTATATCTCGAAAACAGTTACTCCTATCAATTTTTATCTTTTTTTCAAAATTCAAGCTGATAAAATTTCCTACAAAATAGTTATTTGCATTTTTCTTGTAGGACCAACCATAAGCGAGTTATAGAGTTGGATATAAATAATCTTTAACAAAAATTTGCTTTAAAATAAAATGTTTGAAAAACCGAAATTAAACTAAATTAATTAAGACTAACACTTTAGTAGAGGAAAAAGGAGAAGACATAAAAGTCACCAAAGTCTTGAGAGTCGTTTTTAGTCGTCATAATAATAACAATAACATTAATAATAATAATACTAATATTACTAAATTTGCTTATATGCAAGCGCTTAATTAAGTTAACAGTTTCTTGCTTATATCTCGAAAACAGTTCCTTCTATCAATTTTTAATTTTATACTAAAATTAAAGCTGATAAAATTTCCTACAAAATAGTTATTTGCATTTTTCTTGTAGGACCAAGTATAAGCGAGTTATAAAGGTGGATATTAATAATATTTAACAAAAATTTGCTTTAAAACAAAATGTTTGAAAAACCTAAATTAAACTAAATTAATTGAGTCTAACACTTTAGTATAGGAAAAAGGAGAAAACACAAAAGTCACCAAAGTCTTCAGAGTCGTTTTTGGTCGTCATATTAATCACAATAACATTAATAATAATAATACTAATAGTACTAAATTTGCTTTTATGCAAGCGCTTTATTAAGGTAACAGTTTTTTGGTTTCTTGCTTATATCTCGAAAACAGTTACTCCTATCAATTTTTATCTTTTTACTAAAATTAAAGCTGATAAAATTTCCTACAAAATAGTTATTTGCATTTTTCATGTAGGGCTAACCATAAGCGAGATATAAGTTTGAAAATAATTAATATTTAAAAAAAAAGTGCTTTAACAGAAAATGTCTTGTGATTTAAAATACACTTAATTTATTGGGTCCAATACTTTATTAGAAGAAAAAGGAGGTGACATAAAAGTTACTGAAGTCTTCAAAGTCGTTTTTAAATGATGCATTTCCGCCTTCGTCTCAAACATTGAAAACTGAATTACATTTTTGTTCAGTAACTGTAACAGTTTTCACTTTGGTTTTTTGCTTATATCTCGAAAACAATTACTCCTATCAATTTTTATCTTTCTTTCAAAATTAAAGCTGATAAAATTTTCTACAAAATAGTTATTTGCATTTCTTTTGTAAGACCAACCATAAGCGAGTTATAGAGTTGGATATAAATAATCTTTATCAAAAATTTGCTTTAAAATAAAATGTTTGAAAAACCTAAATTAAACTAAATTAACTGAGTCTAACACTTTAGTATAGGAAAAAGGATAAGACATAAAAGTCACCAAAGTCTTCAGAGTCGTTTTTGGTCGTCATATTAATAACAATAACATTAATAATAATAATACAAATAGTACTAAATTTGCTTATATGCAAACGCTTAATTAAGGTAACAGTTTTTTGGTTTCTTGCTTATATCTCGAAAACAGTTACTTCTATCAATTTTTATCTTTTAACTAAAATTAAAGCTGATAAAATTTCCTACAAAATAGTTATTTGCATTTTTCATGTAGGACTAACCATAAGCGAGATATAAGTTTGAAAATAATTAATATTTAAAAAAAAAGTGCTTTAACAGAAAATGTCTTGTGATTTAAAATACACTTAATTTTATGAGTCCAATACTTTATTAGAAGCAAAAGGAGGTGACATAAAAGTCACCAAAGTCTTGAGAGTCGTTTTTAGTCGTCATATTAATAACAATAACATTAATAATAATAATACTAATAGTACTAAATTTGCTTATATGCAAGCTCTTAATTAAGGTAACAGATTCTTGCTTATATCTCGAAAACAGTTACTCCTATCAATTTTTATTTTTTTACTAAAATTAAAGCTGATAAAATTTCCTACAAAATAGTTATTTGCATTTTTTATGTAAGACTAACCATAAGCGAGATATAAGTTTGAAAATAATTAATATTTTAAAAAAAAGTGCTTTAACAGAAAATGTTTTGTGATTTAAAATACACTTAATTTATAAGGTCCAATACTTTATTAGAAGAAAAATGAGGTGACATATAAGTCACTAAAGTCTTCAGAGTCGATTTTAAATGCTGCATTTTCGTCTTCGTCTCAAACATTGAAAACTGAGTTACATTTTTGTTCAGTAACAGTTTCAGTTTTCTTATTGGTTTTTTGCTTAAATCTCGAAAACAGTTACTCCTATCAATTTTTATCTTTCTTTCAAAATTAAAGCTGATAAAATTTCCTACAAAATAGTTATTTTTATTTTTCTTGTAGGACCAACCATAAGCGAGTTATAGAGTTGGATATAAATAATATTTAACAAAAACTTGCTTTAAAATAAAATGTTTGAAAAACTAAAATTAAACTAAATTAATTGTGTCTAACACTTTAGTAGAGGAAAATGGAGAAGACATAAAAGTCACTAAAGGTTTCAGAGTCGTCTTTAGTCGTCATATTAATAACAATAACATTAATAATAATAATACTAATAGTACTAAATTTGCTTATATGCAAGCGCTTAATTAAGGTAACAGTTTCTTGCTTATATCTCGAAAACAGTTACTTATATCAATTTTTATCTTTTTACTAAAATTAAAGCTGATAAAATTTCCTACAAAATAGTTATTTGCATTTTTCATGTTAGACTAACCATAAGCGAGATATAAGGTTAAAAATTATTAATATTTAAAAAAAAAGTGCTTTAACAGAAAATGTCTTGTGATTTAAAATACACTTAATTTATTGGGTCCAATACTTTATTAGAAGAAAAAGGAGGTGACATAAAAGTCGCTGAAGTCTTCAGAGTCGTTTTTAAATGCTGCATTTTCGTCTTCGTCTCAAACATTGAAAACTGAATTACATTTTTGTTCAGTAACTGTAACAGTTTTCACTTTGGTTTTTTGCTTATATCTCGAAAACAGTTACTTCTATCAATTTTTATTTTTCATTCAAAATTAAAGCTGATAAAATTTCCTACAAAATAGTTATTTGCATTTTTCTTGTAGGACCAACCATAAGCGAGTTATAGAGTTGGATTTAAATAATATTTAACAAAAATTTGCTTTAAAATAAAATGTTTGAAAAACTGAAATTAAACTAAATTAATTGTGTCTAACACTTTAGTAGTGGAAAAAGGAGAAGACATAAAAGTCACTGAAGTTTTTAGAGTCGTTTGTAAATGCTGCATTTTCGTCTTCGACGACAGTTACTGAACAAAAATGTAATTCAGTTTTCAATGTTTGAGACGAAGACGAAAATGCAGCATTTACTGTCACCTCCTTTTTCTTCTAATTAAGTATTGGACCCAACAAATTAAGTGTATTTTAAATCACAAGACATTTTCTGTTAAAACTCATTTTTAATTATTAATTATTTTCAAACTTATATCTCGCTTATGGTTAGTTCTACATGAAAAATGCAAATAACTATTTTGTAGGAAATTTTATCTCCTTTAATTTTGGTGAAATGGCAAAAATTGATAGGAGTAACTGTTTTCGAGATATAAGCAAAAAACAAAAAAACTGTTACCTTAATTAAGCGCTTGCATATAAGCAAATTTAGTACTACTAGTATTGTTATTATAAATGTTATTGTTATTAATATGACGACTAAAGACAACTCTAAGACTTTAGGGACTTTTATGTCTCCTCCTTTTTCCTCTACTAAAGTGTTAGACACAATTAATTTAGTTCAATTTCAGTTTTTCAAACATTTTATTTTAAAGCAAATTTTTGTTAAATATTAAAAACTATAAAATGGCTTAGATTGCCTAAAAACACAGATCACACATGATCTTTTGCATAGAAATGAGAAAACGCTCATGTAACACAAAATAAGCTCCATTTTTCCTTATTAAAAGTATTATTATTATTATTACTTTTATTAATATTACTATTATTTTTATTATTATTATTATTATTATTATTATTATTATTATTATTAATATTAAAATTATTATTTTTATTATTATTATTATTATTATTAGTAACTTTTGTATAGTAAATGTTTTTATACCAGTTTTAAAATGAGTTATTAATTTTAGACAATTTCTTGCCTAAAAACACAGATCACAGATGATCTCTTGCATAGAAATGAGAAAACGCTCATATAACACAAAATAAGCTTCATTTTTGCTTAGAAAACTAAGCTTATTTTTATTACTACTATTATTATTATTTTTATTATTATTATTACTATTATTATTATTATTATTATTAATTTTATTATTACATTGGTTACTATTACTATTATTATTATTATTATTATTATTATTATTATTATTATTATTATTATTATTATTATTAACTAACTAGATAGTAAATGTTTTTATACCAGTTTTAAAATGAGTTATTAATTTTAGACAATTTCTTGCCTAAAAACAGATCACAGATGATTTCTTGCATAGAAATTAGAAAACGCTCATATAACACACAAAATAAGTTTCATTTTTGCTTAGAAAACTAAGCTTACTTTTATTACTATTATTACTTTTATTATTATTATTATTATTATTATTATTATTATTATTATTATTATTATTATTATTATTATTATTATTATTATTATTATTATTATTATTATTATTATTATTATTATTATTATTATTATTATTAAAAAATTATATTAAACAGACAGAAAACGTCGTATTCTGACACAAAAAAACGAATTACGTTATAGACTTGACGAGAGCGGCGTATCTCGGACTCTTATAGGGTCAAAATGTATCTGTTTGGATTAAAACAAATTATTTTTGTTGTCTCTCAGTCTGAATTGTTCATCAGTTCAAACAAAAACGGCTTATTTTAGACGATCTTTTCTTTGAACAAGAAAACTTACATCGAACAGACTAAAAACGTATTAATCTGGCATAAAAGAGCAATTTATGTATCACTTTGAATAAAGGCAGCTAATCCTATTCGTTTCATTGCTTAAAATAGACAAAATTGTTAATAAATCTAACAAAAACGCTGTATTCTAGCACAAAATACTAATTACATTATAGTTTCGACGAGAATAGCTTATTTGGAATGATTCTATGCTTTCAAACGAGTAAATTTTTATTAAACAGATGCCAAACATCATGTTTTGTCCTATAAAAACATTTTATATTGCAGTTTGTATTAAAACAAAATATTTTTGTTGATTCTTTGTTAGAAGCAGCAAACCTAACATTAAAGAATCAGAAAACTTTGTATTCGGACACAAACCACCGAATTTTGCATCAGTTTAGACAAAAACGGTTGATTTTCGACAATATTTTCTTTGAACAAGAAAACTTATATCAAACTGACTAAAAACGTCTTATTTTAGCACAAAACAAAAGATTTGCGTTATAGTCTTAACGAGAGCTGTTAATTTCAAACGGTTCTATGCTTTGAAACGAGTAAACTTTCACTGAACAGAGAAAAAACATCTTATTTCGCCTTTTAAAAACGATTCATGCCACAGTTAGGATAAAAACCAATTATTTTCGTTAATTCATTGTTACAAACAAGAAACCTTACATCAAAGTAACTGAAAACCCCTTATTCAGGCACAGAAACGAGTAAACTTTTATAGGACAGATGCAAAATACCATATTACCACATAAACCGTTATTTCAAAGCAAAGTATTAGCTTTTGCACTTGTTCAATTAAAGTTTGCTTACTTCGGAGTATGTAATCGTCCGAAATAATTTTTTTTTGTCAAAACTATAACGTAATTTGTTTTTTGAGCTTGAATATAGAGTTTTCATTACGTTTTATAGTAGTTTACTCTACTCTAAGCATAGAATCAAACAGTGTAATCCGCTTTTGTTAAAACTGATACATAATTTGCTCTTATTTTCGAGAATAAGACGTTTTCAATATGTTTGATAAAATTTTTCTTGTTTATAGCAAGGAATCGTTTAAAATAAGCTGTATTTGCCTAAACTGAAACGTAATTCGATATTTGTGCATGGATACGAAGTTTTCAGTTTCTTTGACGTGAAATTTCTTGTTGCAAAAGGTAATAACTTGCTTTAAAACAACGCTTTATATGGTAATATGTGGTTTTGCATCTGCCCCATAAAAGTTCATTAGTTTGGAATCATAAAATCGTTTGAAATAAACAGTGCTGGTCAAAACTATAACGTAAATTATTTCTTTGAGACGAAATTTAAAGTTTTCATTAAGTTTTATACAAGTTTACTCTATTCTAAGTAAAGGAGTAATCAGGATAAATTGCTTTTATCTAGAGTAATATATAATTTGCAGTTTTCAGCCAGAATAAGACTGAATTAAGAATTAATCTTTTTAATCTAAGTTTTTGTATTCAAAACAAAGGATCGTCTAAAGCAAGCAGTTTTTTTCCAGACTGAAACGTAATTCGAATTTCTGTGCCTGAATAAGGGGTTTTTAGTTACTTTGATGTAAGGTTTCTTGTTTGTAACAATGAATTAACGAAAATAATTGGTTTTTATCCTAACTGTGGCATGAATCGTTTTTAAAAGACGAAATAAGATGTTTTTCCTCTGTTCAGAGAAAGTTTACTCGTTTCAAAGCATAGAACCGTTTGAAATTAACAGCTCTCGTTAAGGCTGTAACGCAGATCCTTTGTTTTGTGCTAAAATAAGACGTTTTTAGTCAGTTTGATATAAGTTTTCTTGTTCAAAGCAAAATATTGTCGAAAATCAACCGTTTTTGTCTAAACTGATACAAAATTCGGTGGTTTGTGTCCGAATACAAAGTTTTCAGATTCTTTAATGCTAGGTTTGCTGCTTCTAACAAAGAATCAACGAAAATATTTTGTTTTAATACAAACTGCAATATAAAATGTCTTTATTGGACAAAACATGATGTTTGGCATCTGTTTAATAAAAATTCACTCGTTTGGAAGCATAGAATCATTCCAAATAAGCTATTCTCGTCGAAACTATAATGTAATTAGTATTTTGTGCTAGAATACAGCGTTTTTGTTAGATTTATTAACAATTTTGTCTATTTTAAGCAATAAAACGAATAGAATTAGCTGCCTTTATTCAAAGTGATACATAAATTGCTCTTTTATGCCAGATTAATACGTTTTTAGTCTGTTCGATGTAAGTTTTCTTGTTCAAAGCAAAATATTGTCGAAAATCAACCGTTTTTGTCTAAACTGATACAAAATTCGGTGGTTTGTGTCCGAATACAAAATTTTCAGATTCTTAAATGTTAGGTTTGCTGCATCTAACAAAGGATCAACGAAAATATTTTGTTTTAATACAAACTGCAATATAAAATGTCTTTATGTTTAATAAAAATTTACTCGTTTGGAAGCATAGAATCATTCCAAATTAGCTATTCTCGTCGAAACTATAATGTAATTAGTATTTGGTGCTAGAATACAGCGTTTTTGTTATGATTTATTAACAATTTTGTCTATTTTAAGCAATGAAACGAATAGGATTAGCTGCCTTTATCCAAAGTGATACATAAATTGCTTTTTTATGCCAGATTAATACGTTTTTAGTCTGTTCGATGTAAGTTTTCTTGTTCAAAGCAAAAAATCGTCTAAAATAAGCCGTTTTTGTTTAAACTGATGAACAATTTAGACTGAGAGTCAACAAAAATAATTTGTTTTAATCCAAACTGATTTGTTCAGTAACTGTAACAGTTTTCACTTTGGTTATTTGCTTATATCTCGAAAACAATTACTCCTATCAATTTTTATCTATCCTTCAAAATTAAAGCTAATAAAATTTCCTACAAAATAGTTATTTGCATTTCTTTTGTAAGACCAACCATAAGCGAGTTATAGAGTTGGATATAAATAATATTTAACAAAAATTTGCTTTAAAATAAAATGTTTGAAAACAGTTACTCCTATCAATTTTTATCTTTTTACTAAAATTAAAGCTGATAAAATTTCCTACACAATAGTTATTTGCATTTTTCTTGTAGGACCAAGTATAAGCGAGTTATAAAGATGGATATAAATAATATTTAACAAAAATTTGCTTTAAAATAAAATGTTTGAAATACTGAAATTAAACTAAATAAATTGTGTTTAACACTTTAGTAGAGGAAAAAGGAGAAGACATAAAAGTCACTAAAGGTTTCAGAGTCGTCTTTAATCGTCATACTAATAACAATAACCTTAATAATAATAATACTAATAGTACTAAATTTGCTTGTATGCAAACGCTTAATTAACGTGACAGTTTTTTGGTTTCTTGCTTATATCTCGAAAACAGTTACTCCTATCAATTTTTATCTTTTTACTAAAATTAAAGCTGATAATACATTTTTAATGTAATTCAGTTTTCAATGTTTGAGACGAAGACGAAAATGCATCATTTAAAAACGACTCTGAAGACTTCAGTGACTTTTATGTCACCTCCTTTTTCTTCTAATAAAGTATTGGACCCAATAAATTAAGTGTATTTTAAATCACAAGACATTTTCTGTTAATGCACTTTTTTTTAAATATTAATAATTTTTAAACATATCTCGCTTATGGTTAGTCCTACATAAAAAATGCAAATAACTATTTTGAAGGAAATTTTATCTGCTTTAATTTTAGTAAAAAGATAAAAATTGATAGGAGTAACTGTTTTCGAAATATAAGCAAGAAACTGTTACCTTAATTAAGCGCTTGCATATAAGAAAATTTAGTAATATTAGTATTATTATTATTTATGTTATTGTTATTAATATGACGACTAAAAACGACTCTCAAGACTTTGGTGACTTTTATGTCTTCTCCTTTTTCCTCTACAAAAGTGTTAGTCTTAATTAATTTAGTTTAATTTCGGTTTTTCAAACATTTTATTTTAAAGCAAATTTTTGTTAAAGATTATTTACATCCAACTCTATAACTCGCTTATGGTTGGTCCTACAAGAAAAATGCAAATAACTATTTATGTAGGAAATTTTATCAGCTTGAATTTTGAAAAGTAAATAAAAATTGATAGGAGTAACTGTTTTCGAGATATAAGCAAAAAACCAATAAGAAAACTGTAACTGTTACTGAACAAAAATGTAATTCAGTTTTCAATGTTTGAGACGAAGACGAAAATGCAGAATTTAATAACGACTCTGAAGGAAGGACTTTTATGTCTCCTCCTTTTTCTTCTAATAAAGTGTTGGACCCAATAAATTAAGTGTATTTTAAATCACAAGACATTTTCTGTTAAAGCACATTTTTTTTAATTAATAATTATTTTCAAACTTATATTTCGCTATAATAAGTCCTACATGAAAAATGCAAATAACGATTTGTAGGAAATTTTTTCAGCTTTAATTTTAGTAAAAAATAAAAATTGTTTGGAGTAAATGTTTTCGAGATATAAGCAAAAAACCAAAAAAATTGTTACCTTAAATAAGCGCTTGCATATAAGCAAATTTAGTACTACTAGTATTGTTATTATAAATGTTATTGTTATTAATGTGACGACCAAAGACAACTCTAAGACTTTAGTGACTTTTATGTCTCCTCCTTTTTCCTCTACTAAAATGTTAGACCCAATTAATTTAGTTTAATTTCAGTTTTTCATACATTTTATTTTAAAGCAAATTTTTGTTAATGATTATTTATATCCAACTCTATATAAATTAATTGGGTCTAACGCTTTAGTAGAGGAAAAAGGAGGAGACGTAAAATTCACCAAAGCTGATAAAATTTCCTACAAAATAGTTATTTGCATTTTTCTTGTAGGACCAACCATAAGCGAGTTATAGAGTTGGATATAAATAATCTCTAACAAAAATTTGCTTTAAAATAAAATGTTTGAAAAACCGAAATTAAACTAAATTAATTAAGATTAACACTTTAGTAGAGGAAAAAGGAGAAGACATAATAGTCACCAAAGTCCTGAGAGTCGTTTTTAGTCATCATATTAATAACAATAACATTAATAATAATAATACTAATAGTACTAAGTTTGCTTATATGCAAGCGCTTAATTAAGGTAACAGTTATTTGGTTTCTTGCTTATGTCTCGAAAACAGTTACTTCTATCAATTTTTATCTTTTTACTAAAATTAAAATAAAATTTCCTACAAAATAGTTATTTGCATTTTTCGTGTAGGACTAACCATAAGCGAGATATAAATTTAAAAATTATTAATATTTAAAAAAAAGTGCATTAACAGAAAATGTCTTGTGATTTAAAATACACTTAATTTATTGGGTCCAATACTTTATTAGAAAAAAAAGGAGGTGACATAAAAGTCGCTGAAGTCTTCAGAGTCGTTTTTAATGCTGCATTTACGTCTTCGTCTCAAATATTGAAAACTAAATTACATTTTTGTTCAGTAACAGTAACAGTTTTCACTTTGGTTTTTTGCTTATATCTCGAAAACAGTTACTCCTATCAAATTTTATCTTTCATCCAAAATTAAAGCTGATAAAATTTCCATCAAAATAGTTATTTACATTTTTCTTGTAGGACCAAGCATAAACGAGTTATAGAGTTGGACATAAATAATATTTAACAAAAATTTGCTTTAAAATAAAATGTTTGAAAAACCGAAATTAAACTAAATTAATTGAGTCTAACACTTTAGTATAGGAAAAAGGAGAAGACATAAAAGTCACTAAAGTCTTCAGAGTCGTTTTTAAATGCTGCATTTTCGTTTTCGTCTCAAACATTGAAAACTGAATTACATTTTTGTTCAGTAACAGTTACAGTTTTCTTATTGGTTTTTTGCTTATGTCTCGAAAACCGTTACACCTATCAAATTTTATCTTTCTTTCAAAATTAAAGCTGGTAAAATTTCCAACAAAATAGTTATTTGCATTTTTCTTGTAGGACCAAACATAAGCGAGTTATAGAGATGGATATAAATAATATTTAACAAAAATTTGCATTAAAATAAAATGTTTGAAAAACTAAAATTAAACTAAATTAATTAAGACTAACACTTTAGTGGAGGAAAAAGTAGAAGACATAAAAGTCACCAAAGTCTTGAGAGTCGTTTTTAGTCGTCATATTAATAACAATAACATTAATAATAATAATACTAATAGTACTAAATTTGCTTATATGCAAGCGCTTAATTAAGGCAACAGTTTCTTGCTTATATCTCGAAAACAGTTACTCCTATCAATTTTTATCTTTTTACTAAAATTAAAGCTGATAAAATTTCCTACAAAATAGTTATTTGCATTTTTCATGTAGGACTAACCATAAGCGAGATATAAGTTTGAAAATAATTAATATTTAAAAAAAAAGTGCTTTAACAAAAAATGTCTTGTGATTTAAAATACACTTAATTTATTGGGTCCAATACTTTATTAGAAGAAAAAGGAGGTGACATAAAAGTCGCTGAAGTCTTCAGAGTCGATTTTAAATGCTGCATTTTCGTCTTCGTCTCAAACATTGAAAACTGAATTACATTTTTGTTCAGTAACAGTTACAGTTTTCTTATTGGCTTTTTGCTTATATCTCGAAAACAGTTACTCCTATCAGTTTTTATCTTTTTTTTAAAATTAAAGCTGATAAAATTTCCTACAAAATAGTTATTTGCATTTTTCTTGTAGGACCAACTATAAGCGAGATATAAGTTTGAAAATAATTAATATTTAAAAAAAAGTGCTTTAACAGAAAATGTTTAGTGATTTAAAATACACTTAATTTATTAGGTCCAATACTTTATTAGAAGAAAAAGGAGGTGACATATAAGTCACTGAAGTCTTCAGAGTCGATTTTAAATGCTGCATTTTCGTCTTCGTCTCAAACATTGAAAACTGAATTACATTTTTGTTCAGTAACAGTTACAGTTTTCATATTGGTTTTTTGCTTATATCTCGAAAACAGTTACTTCTATCAATTTTTATCTTTCTTTTAAAATTAAAGCTGATAAAATTTCCTACAAAATAGTTATTTGCATTTTTCTTGTAGGACCAACTATAAGCGAGATATAAGTTTAAAAATTATTAATATTTAAAAAAAAAGTGCTTTAACAGAAAATGCCTTGTGATTTAAAATACACTTAATTTATTGGGTCCAATACTTTATTAGAAGAAAAAGGAGGTAACATAAAAGTCGCTGAAGTCTTCAGAGTCGATATTAAATGCTGCATTTTCGTATTCGTCTCAAACATTGAAAACTGAATTACATTTTTGTTCAGTAACTGTAACAGTTTTCACTTTGGTTTTTTGCTTATATCTCGAAAACAGTTACTTTTATCAATTTTTATTTTTCTTTCAAAATTAAAGCTGATAAAATTTCCTACAAAAGAGTTATTTGCATTTCTTTTATAAGACCAACCATAAGCGAGTTATTGAGTTGGATATAAATAATCTTTAACAAAAATTTGCTTTAATAGTAATAAAAGTAATAATAATAATAATACTTTTAATAAGGAAAAATAAAGTTTATTTTGTGTGTTACATGAGCGTTTTCTCATTTCTATGCAAAAGATCATGTGTGATCTGTGTTTTTAGGCAAGAAATTGGCTAAAATTAATCACTCATTTTAAAACTGGTATAAAAACAATACTATACAAAAGTTATAATCGGTTTTTAATAATAATAATTATAATAATAATAATAATAATAATAATAATAATAGACGAAGACGAAAATGCAGCATTTTTACTTTTATGTCATCTTCTTTTTCTTTTAATAAAGTATTGGACCGAATAAATTAAAAAATATTTATTTGCATTTTTCATGTAGGACTAACCATAAGCGAGATATAAGTTTGAAAATAATTACTATTGTTATTATTGTTATTATTATTATTAACATTATTATTGTTATTAATATTATTATTATTATTACTATTATTGTTATAATTATTATTATTATTATTATTATTATTAATATTATTATTATTAAAAACCGATTATAACTTTTGTATAGTAAATGTTTTTATACCAGTTTTAAAATGAGTTATTAATTTTAGACAATCTCTTGCCTAAAAACACAGATCACAGATGATCTCTTGAATAGAAATGAGAAAACGCTCATATAACACAAAATAAGCTTTATTTTTGCTTAGAAAACTAAGCTTACTTTTATTACTACTATTATTTTTATTATTATTATTATTATTATTATTAATATTATTATTATTAGAAACCGATTATAACTTTTGTATAGTAAATGTTTTTATACCAGTTTTAAAATGAGTTATTAATTTTATTCAATTTCTTGCCTAAAAACACATCACAGATGATCTCTTGCATAGAAATGAGAAAACGATCATATAACACACAAAATAAGCTTCATTTTTGCTTAGAAAACTAAGCTTACTTTTATTACTATTATTATTATTTTTATTATTATAATTATTATTATTAATATTACGCTCATGTAACACAAAATAAGCTTCATTTTTCCTATTAAAAGTATTATTATTTTTATTTCTTTTGTTACTATTACCATTATTATTATTATTATTATTATTATTATTAATATTAACTTTTGTATAGTAAATGTTTTTATACCAGTTTTAAAATGGGTTATTAATTTTAGACAATTTCTTGCCTAAAAACACATCACAGATGATTTCTTGCATAGTAATGAGAAAACGCTCATATAACACACAAAATAAACTTCATTTTTGCTTAGAAAACTAAGCTTACTTTTATTACTATTATTATTATTATTATTATTATTATTATTATTATTATTATTATTATTACTATTTTTATTATTATTATTATTATTATTATTATTATTATTATTATTATTATTATTATTATTATTATTACTATTATTTTTATTATTATTATTATTAATATTGTTATTATTATTATTATTAAAAACTTATATTAAACAGATAGAAAACGTCGTATTCTGACACAAAAAACGAATTACGTTATAGACTTGACGAGAACGGCGTATCTCGGACTCTTATAGGACTCTTATAGGGTCAAAAAGTATCAGTTTGGATTAAAACAAATTATTTTTGTTGACTCTCAGTCTGAATTGTTCATCAGTTCAAACAAAAACGGCTTATTTTAGACGATCTTTTGCTTTGAACAAGAAAACTTACATCGAACAGACTAAAAACGTATTAATCTGGCATAAAAGAGCAATTTATGTATCACTTTGGATAAAGGCAGCTAATCCTATTCGTTTCATTGCTTAAAATAGACAAAATTGTTGATAAATCTAACAAAAAGCCTGTATTCTAGCACCAAATACTAATTACATTATAGTTTCGACGAGAATAGCTTATTTGGAATGGTTCTATGCTTCCAAACGAGTAAATTTTTATTAAACAGATGCCAAACATCATGTTTTGTCCTATAAAGACATTTTATATTGCAGTTTGTATTAAAACAAAATATTTTCGTTGATTCTTTGTTAGAAGCAGCAAACCTAACATTAAAGAATCTGAAAACTTTGTATTCGGACACAAACCACCGAATTTTGTATCAGTTTAGACAAAAACGGTTGATTTTCGACAATATTTTGCTTTGAACAAGAAAACTTATATCAAACTGACTAAAAACGTCTTATTTTAGCACAAAACAAAAGATTTGCTTTATAGTCTTAACGAGAGCTGTTAATTTCAAACGGTTCTATGCTTTGAAACGAGTAAACTTTCACTGAACAGAGGAAAAACATCTTATTTCGCCTTTTAAAAACGATTCATGCCACAGTTTATTATTATTATTATTATTTTTATTATTATTATTATTATTACTATTATTTTTATTATTATTATTACTATTATTATTATTATTATTATTATTATTATTATTATTATTATTATTATTAATATTATTATTATTAAAAACCGATTATAACTTTTGTATAGTATTGTTTTTATACCAGTTTTAAAATGAGTGATTAATTTCAGCCAATTTCTTGCCTAAAAACTATAAAATGGCTTAGATTGCCTAAAAACACAGATCACAGATGATCTCTTGAATAGAAATGAGAAGACGCTCATATAACACAAAATAAGCTTTATTTTTGCTTAGAAAACTAAGCTTACTTTTATTACTACTATTATTATTATTATTTTTATTATTATTATTATTATTACTATTATTTTTATTATTATTATTAATATTATTATTATTAAAAACCGATTATAACTTTTGTATAGTAAATGTTTTTATACCAGTTTTAAAATGAGTTATTAATTTTATTCAATTTCTTGCCTAAAAACACATCACAGATGATCTCTTGCATAGAAATGAGAAAACGCTCATATAACACACAAAATAAGCTTCATTTTTGCTTAGAAAACTAAGCTTACTTTTATTACTATTATTATTATTTTTATTACTATTATTATTATTATTATTATTATTAATATTATTATTATTATTACTAATATTATTATTATTATTATTATTATTATTATTATTATTATCATTATTAACTTTTGCATAGTAAATGTTTTTATACCAGTTTTAAAATGTTATTAATTTTAGATGATTTCTTGCATAGAAATGAGAAAACGCTCATATAACACACAAAATAAGCTTCATTTTTGCTTAGAAAACTAAGCTTACTTTTATTACTATTATTATTTTTATTATTATTATTATTATTATTATTATTATTACTATTATTATTATTATTATTATTATTATTATTATTGTTATTATTATTATTATTATTAAAAACTTATATTAAACAGACAGAAAACGTCGTATTCTGACACAAAAAAACGAATTACGTTATAGACTTGACGAGAACGGCGTATCTCGGACTCTTATAGGACTCTTATAGGGTCAAAAAGTATCAGTTAGGATTAAAACAAATTATTTTTGTTGACTCTCAGGCTGAATTGTTCATCAGTTCAAACAAAAACGGCTTATTTTAGACGATCTTTTGCTTTGAACAAGAAAACTTACATCGAACAGACTAAAAACGTTTTAATCTGGCATAAAAGAGCAATTTATGTATCACTTTGGATAAAGGCAGCTAATCCTATTCGTTTCATTGCTTAAAATAGACAAAATTGTTAATAAATTTAACAAAAACGCTGTATTCTAGCACCAAATACTAATTACATTATAGTTTCGACGAGAATAGCTTATTTGGAATGATTCTATGTTTCCAAACGAGTAAATTTTTATTAAACAGATGCCAAACATCATGTTTTGTTCTGTAAAGACATTTTATATTGCAGTTTGTATTAAAACAAAATATTTTCGTTGATCCTTTGTTAGAAGCAGCAAACCTAACATTTAAGAATCTGAAAACTTTGTATTCGGACACAAACTACCGAATTTTGTATCAGTTTAGACAAAAATGGTTGATTTTCGACAATATTTTGCTTTGAACAAGAAAACTTTTATCAAACTAACTAAAATCGTCTTGTTTTAGCACAAAACAAAAGATTTGCTTTATAATCTTAACGAGAGCTGTTAATTTCAAACGGTTCTATGCTTTGAAACGAGTAAACTTTCACTGAACAGAGGAAAAACATCTTATTTCGCCTTTTACAAACGATTCATGCCACAGTTAGGATAAAAACCAATTATTTTCGTTAATTCATTGTTACAAACAAGAAATCTTACATCAAAGTAACTGAAAACCCCTTATTCAGGCACAGAAATTCGAATTACGTTTCAGTCTGAACAAAAACTGCTTACTTTAGACGATCCTTTGTTTTGAATACAAAAACTTACATTAAAAAGATTAAAAACGTCTTATTCTGGCTGAAAACTGCAAATTATATATTACTCTAGATAAAAGCAATTTATCCTGATTACTTCTTTACTTAGAATAGAGTAAACTTGTATAAAACTTAATGAAAACTTTAAATTTCGTCTCAAAGAAATAAATTACGTTATAGTTTTGACCAGCACTGTTTATTTCAAACGATTTTATGATTCGAAACTAATGAACTTTTATGGGGCAGATGCAAAACCACATATTACCATATAAAGCGTTGTTTTAAAGCAAATTATTACCTTTTGCAACAAGAAATTTCACGTCAAAGAAACTGAAAACTTCGTATCCATGCACAAATATCGAATTACGTATCAGTTTAGGCAAATACAGATTATTTTAAACGATTTCTTGCTATAAACAAAAAAAATTTTATCAAACATATTGAAAACGTCTTATTCTCGAAAATAAGAGCATATTATGTATCAGCTTTAACAAAAGCGGATTACTCCGTTTGATTCTATGCTTAGAGTAGAGTAAACTACTATAAAACGTAATGAAAACTCTATATTCAGGCTCAAAAGAACAAATTACGTTATAGTTTTGACAAAAAAAAAACTATTTCGGACGATTACATACTTCGAAGTAAGCAAACTTTAATTGAACAAGTGCAAAAGCTAATACTTTGCTTTAAAATAACGATTTATGTGGTAATATGGTATTTTGCATCTGTCCTATAAAAGTTTACTCGTTTCGCTCCATTGAATCATTCGAAATAAATTATTTTGACACAACAACGAAAATAATTTGTTTTTGTTTAAACTGTAACATGTCGTTTTTATAAAACGAACTAAGACGTTTGGCATCTGTTTAGTGAAAGTTTTCTCGTTTGGGGGCATAAAATCGTTTGAAATTAACAGTTCTGGTCAAAACTATAACGTAGATTATTTCTTTGAGACGAAATTTAAAGTTTTCGTTAAGTTTTATACAAGTTTGCTCTATTCTAAGCAAAGGAGTAATCAGGATAAACTGCTTTTATTCAAAGTAATACATAATTTGCAGTTTTCAGCCAGAATAAGACGTTTTAATCTTTTTAATGTAAGTTTTTGTATTCAAAACAAAGGATCGTCTAAAGTAAGCAGTTTTTGTCCAGACTGAAACGTAATTCGAATTTCTGTGCCTGAATAAGGGGTTTTCAGTTACTTTGATGTAAGGTTTCTTGTTTGTAACAATGAATTAACGAAAATAATTGGTTTTTATCCTAACTGTGGCATGAATCGTTTGTAAAAGGCGAAATAAGATGTTTTTCCTCTGTTCAGTGAAAGTTTACTCGTTTCAAAGCATAGAACCGTTTGAAATTAACAGCTCTCGTTAAGACTATAACGCAAATCTTTTGTTTTGTGCTAAAATAAGACGTTTTTAGTCAGTTTGATATAAGTTTTCTTGTTCAAAGCAAAATATTGTCGAAAATCAACCGTTTTTGTCTAAACTGATACAAAATTCGGTGGTTTGTGTCCGAATACAAAGTTTTCAGATTCTTTAATGTTAGGTTTGCTGCTTCTAACAAAGAATCAACGAAAATATTTTGTTTTAATACAAACTGCAATATAAAATGTCTTTAAAGGACAAAACATGATGTTTGGCTTCGGTTAAATAAAAATTTACTCGTTTGGAAGCATAGGATCATTCCAAATAAGCTATTCTCGTCGAAACTATAATGTAATTAGTATTTTGTGCTAGAATACAGCGTTTTTGTTAGATTTATTAACAATTTTGTCTATTTTAAGCAATGAAACGAATAGGATTAGCTGCCTTTATACAAAGTGATACATAAATTGCTCTTTTATGCCAGATTAATACGTTTTTAGTCTGTTCGATAAAAGTTTTCTTGTTCAAAGCAAAAGATCGTCTAAAATAAGCCGTTTTTGTTTGAACTGATAAACAATTCAGACTGAGAGTCAACAAAAATATTTTTTTTTAATCCAAACTGATACTTTTTGACCCTATAAGAGTCCTATAAGAGTCCGAGATACGCCGATCTCGTCAAGTCTATAACGTAATTCGTATTTTTGTGTGAGAATACGACGTTTTCTGCCTGTTTAATATAATTTTTTAATAATAATAATAATAATAATGACAATAATAATAATAATAATAATAATAATAATAATAATAATAGTAATAGTAACAAAAGTAATAATAATATTAATACTTTTATTAAGGAAAAATGAAGCTTATTTTGTGTGTTACATGAGCGTTTTCTCATTTCTATGCAAAAGATCATGTGTGATCTGTGTTTTTAGGCAATCTAAGCCATTTTATAGTTTTTAGGCAAAAAATTGTCTAAAGTAAATCACTCATTTTAAAACTGGTATAAAAACATTTACTATACAAAAGTTATAATCGGTTTTAATAATAATAATATTAATAATAATAATAAAAATAATAATAATAATAGTAATTATAATAATAAAAATAATAGTAATAATAATAATAATAATAATAAAAATAATAATAATAGTAGTAATAAAAGTAAGCTTAGTTTTCTAAGCAAAAATGAAGCTTATTTTGTGTTATATGAGCGTTTTCTCATTTCTATGCAAGAGATCATCTGTGATCTGTGTTTTTAGGCAAGAAATTGTCTAAAATTAATAACTCATTTTAAAACTGGTATAAAAACATTTACTATACAAAAGTTATAATCGGTTTTTAAAAATAATAATATTAATAATAATAATAATAATAATAATAATAATAATAATAATAATAATAATAATAATAATAATAATAATAAAAATAATAGTAATAATAATAATAATAAAAATAATAATAATAGTAGTAATAAAAGTAAGCTTAGTTTTCTAAGCAAAAATGAAGCTTATTTTGTGTTATATGAGCGTTTTCTCATTTCTATGCAAGAGATCATCTGTGATCTGTGTTTTTAGGCAAGAAATTGTCTAAAATTAATAACTCATTTTAAAACTGGTATAAAAACATTTACTATACAAAAGTTATAATCGGTTTTTAATAATAATAATATTAATAATAATAATAATAATAATAATAATAATAATAATAATAATAATAATAATAATGACAATAATAATAATAATAATAATAATAATAATAATAATAATAATAGTAATAGTAACAAAAGTAATAATAATATTAATACTTTTATTAAGGAAAAATGAAGCTTATTTTGTGTGTTACATGAGCGTTTTCTCATTTCTATGCAAAAGATCATGTGTGATCTGTGTTTTTAGGCAATCTAAGCCATTTTATAGTTTTTAGGCAAAAAATTGTCTAAAGTAAATTACTCATTTTAAAACTGGTATAAAAACATTTACTATACAAAAGTTATAATCGGTTTTAATAATAATAATATTAATAATAATAATAATAATAATAATAATAGTAATTATAATATTAAAAATAATAGTAATAATAATAATAATAATAATAAAAATAATAATAATAGTAGTAATAAAAGTAAGCTTAGTTTTCTAAGCAAAAATTAAGCTTATTTTGTGTTATATGAGCGTTTTCTCATTTCTATGCAAGAGATCATCTGTGATCTGTGTTTTTAGGCAAGAAATTGTCTAAAATTAATAACTCATTTTAAAACTGGTATAAAAACATTTACTATACAAAAGTTATAATCGGTTTTTAATAATAATAATATTAATAATAATAATAATAATAATAATAATAATAATAATAATAATAATAATAATAATAATAATAATAATAAAAATAATAGTAATAATAATAATAATAAAAATAATAATAATAGTAGTAATAAAAGTAAGCTTAGTTTTCTAAGCAAAAATGAAGCTTATTTTGTGTTATATGAGCGTTTTCTCATTTCTATGCAAGAGATCATCTGTGATCTGTGTTTTTAGGCAAGAAATTGTCTAAAATTAATAACTCATTTTAAAACTGGTATAAAAACATTTACTATACAAAAGTTATATTCGGTTTTTAATAATAATAATATTAATAAAAATAATAATAATAATAATAATAATAATAATAATAATAATAATAATAATAATAATAATAATAATAATAATAATAATAGTAATAATAATAAAAATTATAATAATAATAATAATAATAATAAAAATAATAATGATAGTAGTAATAAAAGTAAGCTTAGTTTTCTAAGCAAAAATGAAGCTTATTTTGTGTTATATGAGCGTTTTCTCATTTCTATGCAAGAGATCATCTGTGATCTGAGTTTTTAGGCAAGAAATTGTCTAAAATTAATAACTCATTTTAAAACTGGTATAAAAACATTTACTATACAAAAGTTATAATCGGTTTTTAATAATAATAATATTAATAATAATAATAATAATAATAATAATAATAATAATAATAATAATAATAGTAATAATAATAATAAAAATAATAGTAATAATAATAAAAGTAATAATAATAGTAGTAATAAAAGTAAGCTTAGTTTTCTAAGCAAAAATGAAGCTTATTTTGTGTTAGATGAGCGTTTTCTCATTTCAATGCAAAAGATCAGGTGTGATCTGTGTTTTTAGGCAATCTAAGCCATTTTATAGTTTTTAAAATTTAACAAAAATTTGCTTTAAATTAAAATGTTTGAAAAACTGAAATTAAACTAAATTAACACTTTAGTAAAGGAAAAAGGAGACATAAAAGTCACTAAAGTCTTAGAGTTGTCTTTAGTCGTCATATTAATAACAATAACATTTATAATAACAATACTAGTAGTACTAAATTTGCTTATATGCAAGCGCTTAATTAAGGTAACAGTTTTTTGTTTTTTGCTTATATCTCGAAAACAGTTACTTCTATCAATTTTTAACTTTTCACCAAAATTAAAGGTGATA
This sequence comes from Tribolium castaneum, assembly GCF_031307605.1. Taxonomy (NCBI): domain Eukaryota; kingdom Metazoa; phylum Arthropoda; class Insecta; order Coleoptera; family Tenebrionidae; genus Tribolium; species Tribolium castaneum. The sequence continues at coordinate 15,702,979 of NC_087397.1, forward strand.
AAATTTCCTACAAAATAGTTATTTGCATTTTTCATGTAGAACTAACCATAAGCGAGATATAAGTTTGAAAATAATTAATAATTAAAAAAAAATGTGTTTTAACAGAAAATGTCTTGTGATTTAAAATACACTTAATTTATTGGGTCCAATACTTAATTAGAAGAAAAAGGAGGTGACAGTAAACGCTGCATTTTCATCTTCGTCTCAAACATTGAAAACTGAATTACATTTTTGTTCAGTAACAGTTACAGTTTTCTTATTGATTTTTTGCTTATATCTCGAAAATAGTTACTCCTATCAAATTTTATCTTTTTTCCTAAATTAAAGCTGATAAAATTTCCAACAAAATAGTTATTTACATTTTTCTTGTAGGACCAAGCATAAACGAGTTTTAGAGTTGGATATAAATAATATTTAACAAAAATTTGCTTTAAAATAAAATGCTTGAAAAACCGGAATTAAACTAAATTAATTGTGTCTAACACTTTAGTAGAGGAAAAAGGAGAAGACATAAAAGTCACTAAATGTTTCAGAGTCGTCTTTAGTCGTCATATTAATAACAATCACATTAATAATAATAATACTAATAGTACTAAATTTGCTTATATGCAAAGGCTTAATTAAGATAACAGTTTTTTGGTTTCTTGCTTATATCTCGAAAACAGTTACTCCTATCAATTTTTATCTCTTTTTCAAAATTAAAGCTGATAAAATTTCCTACAAAATAGTTATTTGCATTTTTTTGTAGGACCAACCATAAGCGAGTTATAGAGTTGGATATAAATAATCTTTAACAAAAATTTGCTTTAAAATAAAATGTTTGAAAAACCGATATTAAACCAAATTAATTGGGTCTAACACTTTAGTAGAGGAAAAAGAAGAAGACATAAAAGTCACCAAAGTCTTCAGAGTTGTTTTTAGTACTAAATTTGCTTATATGCAAACGCTTAATTAAGGTAACAGTTTTTTGGTTTCTTGCTTATATCTCGAAAACAGTTACTCCTATTAATTTTTATCTTTTTACTAAAATTAAAGCTGATAAAATTTCCTACAAAATAGTAATTTGCATTTTTCATGTAGGACTAAACATAAGCGAGATGTAAGTTTGAAAATAATTAATATTTAAAAAAAAAAGTGCTTTAACAGAAAATGTCTTGTGATTTAAAATACACTTAATTTAATGGGTCCAATACTTTATTAGAAGAAAAAGGAGGTGACATAAAAGTCACTGAAGTCTTCAGAGTCGATTTTAAATTCTGCATTTTCGTCTTTGTCTCAAACATTGAAAACTGAATTACATTTTTGTTCAGTAACAGTTACAGTTTACTTATTGGTTTTTTGCTTATATCTCGAAAACAGTTACTCCTATCAATTTTTTCTCTTTTTCAAAATTAAAGCTGATAAAATTTCCTACAAAATAGTTATTTGCATTTTTCTTGTAGGACCAACCATAAGCGCGTTATAGAGTTGGATATAAATAATCTTTAACAAAAATTTGCTTTAAAATAAAATGTTTGAAAAACCGAAATTAAACTAAATTAATTAAGACTAACACTTTAGTAGAGGAAAAAGGAGAAGACATAAAAGTCACCAAAGTCTTGAGAGTCGTTTTTAGTCGTCATATTAATAACAATAACATTAATAATAATAATACTAATATTACTAAATTTGCTTATATGCAAGCGCTTAATTAAGGTAACAGTTTCTTGCTTATATTTCGAAAACAGTTACTCCTATCAATTTTTATCTTTTTACTAAAATTAAAGCTAATAAAATATCTTACAAAATAGTTATTTGCATTTTTCTTGTAGGATCAAGCATAAACGAGTTATAGAGTTGGATATAAATAATATTTAACAAAAATTTGCTTTAAAATAAAATGCTTGAAAAACCGGAATTAAACTAAATTAATTGTGTCTAACACTTTAGTAGAGGAAAAAGGAAAAGACATAAAAGTCACTAAATGTTTCAGAGCCGTATTTTAGTCGTCATATTAATAACAATAACATTAATAATAATAATACTAGTAGTACTAAATTTGCTTAAATGCAAACGCTTAATTAAGGTAACAGTTTTTTGGTTTCTTGCTTATATCTCGAAAACAGTTACTTCTATCAATTTTTATCTCTTTTTCAAAATTAAAGCTGATAAAATTTCCTACAAAATAGTTATTTGCATTTTTTTGTAGGACCAACCATAAGCAAGTTATAGAGTTGGATATAAATAATCTTTAACAAAAATTTGCTTTAAAATAAAATGTTTGAAAAACCGATATTAAACCCAATTAATTGGGTCTAACACTTTAGTAGAGGAAAAAGAAGAAGACATAAAAGTCACCAAAGTCTTCAGAGTTGTTTTTAGTACTAAATTTGCTTATATGCAAGCGCTTAATTAAGGTAACAGTTTTTTGGTTTCTTGCTTATATCTCGAAAACAGTTACTCCTATTAATTTTTATTTTTTTACTAAAATTAAAGCTGATAAAATTTCCTACAAAATAGTAATTTGCATTTTTCATGTAGGACTAACCATAAGCGAGATGTAAATTTGAAAATAATTAATATTTAAAAAAAAAGTACTTTAACAGAAAATGTCTTGTGATTTAAAATACACTTAATTTAATGGGTCCAATACTTTATTAGAAGAAAATGGAGGTGACCTAAAAGTCACTGAAGTCTTCAGAGTCGATTTTAAATGCTGCATTTTCGTCTTTGTCTCAAACATTGAAAACTGAATTACATTTTTGTTCAGTAACAGTTACAGTTTTCTTATTGGTTTTTTGCTTATATCTCGAAAACAGTTACTCCTATCAATTTTTATCTTTTTTTCAAAATTCAAGCTGATAAAATTTCCTACAAAATAGTTATTTGCATTTTTCTTGTAGGACCAACCATAAGCGCGTTATAGAGTTGGATATAAATAATCTTTAACAAAAATTTGCTTTAAAATAAATTGTTTGAAAAACCGAAATTAAACTAAATTAATTAAGACTAACACTTTAGTAGAGGAAAAAGAAAAAGACATAAAAGTCACCAAAGTCTTGAGAGTCGCTTTTAGTCGTCATATTAATAACAATAACATTAATAATAATAATACTAATATTACTAAATTTGCTTATATGCAAACGCTTAATTAAGGTAACAGTTTCTTGCTTATATTTCGAAAACAGTTACTCCTATCAATTTTTATCTTTTTACTAAAATTAAAGCTGATAAAATTTCCTACAAAATAGTTATTTGCATTTTTCTTGTAGGACCAAGCATAAACGAGTTATAGAGTTGGATATAAATAATATTTAACAAAAATTTGCTTTAAAATAAAATGCTTGAAAAACCGGAATTAAACTAAATTAATTGTGTCTAACACTTTAGTAGAGGAAAAAGGAGAAGACATAAAAGTCACTAAATGTTTCAGAGTCGTCTTTAGTCGTCATATTAATAACAATAACATTAATAATAATAATACTAATAGTACTAAATTTGCTTAATTGCAAACGCTTAATTAAGGTAACAGTTTTTTGGTTTCTTGCTTATATCTCGAAAACAGTTACTTCTATCAATGTTTACCTCTTTTTCAAAATTAAAGCTGATAAAATTTCCTACAAAATAATTATTTGCATTTTTTTGTAGGACCAACCATAAGCGAGTTATAGAGTTGGATATAAATAATCTTTAACAAAAATTTGCTTTAAAATAAAATGTTTGAAAAACCGAAATTAAACTAAATTAATTAAGACTAACACTTTAGTAGAGGAAAAAGGAGAAGACATAAAAGTCACCAAAGTCTTGAGAGTCGTTTTTAGTCGTCATATTAATAACAATAACATTAATAATAATAATACTAATATTACTAAATTTGCTTATATGCAAGCGCTTAATTAAGGTAACAGTTTTTTGGTTTCTTGCTTATATTTCGAAAACAGTTACTCCTAGCAATTTTTATCTTTTTACTAAAATTAAAGCTGATAAAATTTCCTACAAAATAGTTATTTGCATTTTTTATGTAGGACTAACCATAAGCGAGATATAAGTTTGAAAATAATTAATATTTAAAAAAAAAGTGCTTTAACAGAAAATGTCTTGTGATTTAAAATACACTTAATTTATTGGGTCCAATACTTTATTAGAAGAAAAAGGAGGTGACATAAAAGTCACTGAAGTCTTCAGAGTCGTTTTTAAATGATGCATTTTTGTCGTCGTCTCAAACATTGAAAACTGAATTACATTTTTGTTTAGTAACTGTAACAGTTTTCACTTTGGTTTTTTGCTTATATCTCGAAAACAATTACTCCTATCAATTTTTATCTTTCTTTCAAAATTAAAGCTGATAAAATTTCCTACAAAATAGTTATGTGCATTTCTTTTGTAAGACCAACCATAAGCGAGTTATAGAGTTGGATATAAATAATCTTTAACAAAAATTTGCTTTAAAATAAAATGTTTAAAAAACATAAATTAAACTAAATTAATTGAGTCTAACACTTTAGTATAGGAAAAAGGAGAAAACATAAAAGTCACCAAAGTCTTCAGAGTCGTTTTTGGTCGTCATATTAATAACAATAACATTAATAATAATAATACTAATAGTACTAAATTTGCTTATATGCAAGCGTTTTATTAAGGTAACAGTTTTTTGGTTTCTTGCTTATATCTCGAAAACAGTTACTCCTATCAATTTTTATCTTTTTACTAAAATTAAAGCTGATAAAATTTCCTACAAAATAGTTATTTGCATTTTTCTTGCAGGACCAAGTATAAGCGAGTTATAAAGATGGATATAAATAATATTTAACAAAAATTTGCTTTAAAATAAAATGTTTGATATACTGAAATTAAACTAAATTAATTGTGTCTAACACTTTAGTAGAGGAAAAAGGAGGAGACATAAAAGTCACTAAAGGTTTCAGAGTCGTCTTTAATCGTCATACTAATAACAATAACATTAATAATAATAATACTAATAGTACTAAATTGGCTTGTATGCAAACGCTTAATTAAGGTGACAGTTTTTTGGTTTCTTGCTTATATCTCGAAAACAGTTACTCCTATCAATTTTTATCATTTTACTAAAATTAAAGCTGATAAAATTTTCTACAAAATAGTTTTTTGCATTTTTCATGTAGGACTACCCATAAGCGAGATATAAGTTTGAAAATAATCAATATTTAAAAAAAAGTGCTTTAACAAAAAATGTCTTGTGATTTAAAATACACTTAATTTATTGGGTCCAATACTTTATTAGAAGAAAAAGGAGGTGACTTAAAAGTCACTGAAATCTTCAGAGTCGTTTTTAAATGCTGCATTTTCGTCTACGTCTCAAACATTGAAAACTGAATAACATTTTTGTTCAGTAACAGTTACAGTTTTCTTATTGGTTTTTTGCTTATATCTCGAAAACAGTTACTCCTATCAATTTTTATCTTTTTTTCAAAATTCAAGCTGATAAAATTTCCAACAAAATAGTTATTTGCATTTTTCTTGTAGGACCAAGTATAAGCGAGTTATAAAGATGGATATAAATAATATTTAACAAAAATTTGCTTTAAAATAAAATGTTTGAAATACTGAAATTAAACTAAATTAATTGTGTCTAACACTTTAGTAGAGGAAAAAGGAGGAGACATAAAAGTCACTAAAGGTTTCAGAGTCGTCTTTAATCGTCATACTAATAACAATAACATTAATAATAATAAAACTAATAGTACTAAATTTGCTTGTATGCAAGCGCTTAATTGAGGTAACAGTTTCTTGCTTATATTTCGAAAACAGTTACTCCTATCAATTTTTATCTTTTTACTAAAATTAAAGCTGATAAAATTTCCTACAAAATAGTTATTTGCATTTTTCATGTAGGACTAACCATAAGCGAGATATAAGTTTGAAAATAATTAATATTTAAAAAAAAAGTGCTTTAACAGAAAATGTCTTGTGATTTAAAAAACACTTAATTTATTGGGTCCAATACTTTATTAGAAGAAAATGGAGGTGACATAAAAGTCACTGAAGTCTTCAGAGTCGTTTTTAAATGCTGCATTTTCGTCTTCGTCTCAAACATTGAAAACTGGATTACATTTTTGTTCAGTAACAGTCACAGTTTTCTTATTGGTTATTTGCTTATATCTCGAAAACAGTTACTCCTATCAAATTTTACCTTTCTTCCAAAATTAAAGCTGATAAAATTTCCAACAAAATAGTTATTTACATTTTTCTTGTAGGACCAAGCATAAACGAGTTATAGAGTTGGATATAAATAATATTTAACAAAAATTTGCTTTAAAATAAAATGCTGGAAAAACCGGAATTAAACTAAATTAATTGTGTCTAACACTTTAGTAGAGGAAAAAGGAGAAGACATAAAAGTCACTAAATGTTTCAGAGTTGTCTTTAGTCGTCATATTAATAACAATAACATTAATAATAATAATACTAGTAGTACCAAATTTGCTTATATGCAAACGTTTAATTAAGGTAACAGTTTTTTGGTTTCTTGCTTATATCTCGAAAACAGTTACTCCTGTCAATTTTTATCTTTTTTTCAAAATTAAAGCTGATAAAATTTCCTACAAACTAGTTATTTACATTTTTTTGTAGGACCAACCATAAGCGAGTTATAGAGTTGGATATAAATAATCTTTAACAAAAATTTGCTTAAAATAAAATGTTTGAAAAACCGATATTAAACTAAATTAATTGGGTCTAACACTTTAGTATAGGAAAAAGGAGAAAATATAAAAGTCACCAAAGTCTTTAGAGTTGTTTTTAATACTAAATTTGCTTATATGCAAGCGCTTAATTAAGGTAACAGTTTTTTGGTTTCTTGCTTATATCTCGAAAACAGTTACTCCTATCAATTTTTATCTTTTTACTAAAATTAAAGCTGATAAAATTTCCTACAAAATAGTAATTTGCATTTTTTATGTAGGACTAACCATAAGCAAAAAATAAGTTTGATAATAATTAATATTTAAAAAAAAAGTGCTTTAACAGAAAATGTCTTGTGATTTAAAATACACTTAATTTAATGGGTCCAATACTTTATTAGAAGAAAAAGGAGGTGACATAAAAGTCACTGAAGTCTTCAGAGTCGATTTTAAATGCTGCATTTTCGTCTTCGTCTCAAAAATTGAAAACTGAATTACATTTTTGTTCAGTAGCAGTTACAGTTTTCTTATTGGTTTTTTGCTTATATCTCGAAAACAGTTACTTTTATTAATTTTTATCTTTTTTTTAGGATTAAATCTGATAAAATTTCCTACAAAATAGCTACTTGCATTTTTCTTGTAGGACCAACCATAAGCGAGTTATAAAGTTGGATATAAATAATATTTAACAAAAATTTGCTTTAAAATAAAATGTTTGAAAAACTGAAATTAAACTAATTTAATTGTGTCGAACACTTTAGTAGAGGAAAAAGAAAAAGACATAGAAGTCACTAAAGGTTTCAGAGTCGTCTTTAGTCGTCATATTAAAAACAATAACATTAATAATAATAATACTAATAGTACTAAATTTGCTTATATGCACACGCTTAATTAAGGTAACAGTTTTTTGGTTTCTTGCTTATATCTCGAAAACAGTTACTCCTAACAATTTTTATCTTTTTGCTAAAATTAAAGCTGATAAAATTTCCTACAAAACAGTTATTTGCATTTTTCATGTAGGACTAACCATAAGCGAGATATAAGTTTGAAAGTAATTAATATTTAAAAAAAAGTGCTTTAACAGAAAATGTCTTGTGATTAAAATACACTTAATTTAATGGGTCCAATAGTTTATTAGAAGAAAAAGGAGGTGACATAAAAGTCACCAAAGTCTTGAGAGTGGTTTTTAGTCGTCATATATATATGCAAGCGCCTAATTAAGGTAACAGTTTTTTGGTTTCTTGCTTATATCTCGAAAACAGTTACTCTTATCAATTTTTTTCTTTTTTTTTCAAAATTAAAGTTGATAAAATTTCCTACAAAATAGTTATTTGCATTTTTCTCGTAGGACCAACCATAAGCGAGTTATGGAGTTGGATATAAATAATCTTTAACAAAAATTTGCTTTAAAATAAAATGTTTGAAAAACCGAAATTAAACTAAATTAATTAAGACTAACACTTTAGTGGAGGAAAAAGGAGAAGACATAAAAGTCACCAAAGTCTTGAGAGTCGTTTTTAGTCGTCATATTAATAACAATAACATTAATAATAATAATACTAATAGTACTAAATTTGCTTATATGCAAGCGCTTAATTAAGGTAACAGTTTCTTGCTTATATCTCGAAAACAGTTACTTCTATCAATTTTTATCTTATTACTAAAATTAAAGCTGATAAAATTTCCTACAAAATAGTTATTTGCATTTTTCATGTAGGACTAACCATAAGCGAGATATAACTTTAAAAATTATTAATATTTAAAAAAAAAGTGCTTTAACAGAAAAAGTCTTGTGATTTAAAATACACTTAATTTATTAGGTTTAATACTTTATTAGAAGAAAAAGGTGGTGACACATAAGTCGCTGAAGTCTTCAGAGTCGATTTAAATGCTGCATTTTTGTCATCGTCTCAAACATTGAAAACTGAATTACATTTTTGTTCAGTAACTGTAACAGTTTTCACTTTGGTTTTTTGCTTATATCTCGAAAACAATTACTCCTATCAATTTTTATCTTTCTACCAAAATTAAAGCTGATAAAATTTCCTACAAATTAGTTATTTGCATTTTTCTTGTAGGACCAACCATAAGCGAGTTATAGAGTTGGATATAAATAATCTTTAACAAAAATTTGCTTTAAAATAAAATGTTTGAAAAACCGATATTAAACTAAATTAATTGTGTCTAACACTTTAGTAGAGGAAAAAGGAGAAGACATAAAAGTCACCAAAGTCTTTGGAGTTGTTTTTAGTACTAAATTTGCTTATATGCAAGCGCTTAATTAAGGTAACAGTTTTTTGGTTTCTTGCTTATATCTCGAAAACAGTTACTCCTATCAATTTTTATCTTTTTACTAAAATTTTTACTAAAATTAAAGTGACAGTAAATGCTGCATTTTCGTCTTCGTCTCAAACATTGAAAACTGTATTACATTTAAGACTTTAGTGACTTTTATGTCTCCTCCTTTTTCCTCTACTAAAGTGTTAGACACGATTAATTTTGTTTAATTTCAGTTTTTCAAACATTTTATTTTAAAGCAATTTTTTGTTAAATATTAAAAACTATAAAATGGCTTAGATTGCCTAAAAACACAGATCACACATGATCTTTCGCATAGAAATGAGAAAACGCTCATGTAACACACAAAATAAGCTCTATTTTTCCTTATTAAAAGTATTATTATTATTATTACTTTTGTTTCTATTACTATTATTATTATTATTATTATTGTTAATATTATTATTATTATTATTTATATTATTATTATTATTAACTTTTGTATAGTAAAAACACAGATCACAGATGATCTCTTGCATAGAAATGAGAAAACGCTCATATAACACAAAATAAGCTTCATTTTTGCTTAGAAAACTAAGCTTACTTTTATTACAATTATTATTATTTTTATTATTAATATTATTATTATTATTATTATTATTATTATTATTATTAATATTATTATTGTTATTATTATTGTTATTATTATTGGTAATTTTATTATTATTATTATTATTAAGAACCGATTATAACTTTTGTATAGTAAATGTTTTTATACCAGTTTTAAAATGAGTTATTAATTTTAGACTATTTCTTGCCTAAAAACACAGATCACAGATGATTTCTTGCATAGAAATGAGAAAACACTCATATAACACACAAAATAAGCTTCATTTTTGCTTAGAAAACTAAGCTTACTTTTATTACTATTATTATTATTTTTATTATTATTATTGTTATTATTATTATTATTATTATTATTATTATTATTATTATTATTATTATTAATATTATTATTATTATTATTATTAGTATTATTAAAAACCGATTATAACTTTTGTATAGTATTGTTTTCATACCAGTTTTAAAATGAGTGATTAATTTTAGCCAATTTCTTGCCTAAAAACTATAAAATGGCTTAGATTGCCTACAAACACAGATCACACATTATCTTTTGCATAGAAATGAGAAAACGCTCATATAACACAATATAAGCTTCATTTTTGTTTAGAAAACTAAGCTTACTTTTATTACTACTATTATTATTTTTATTATTATTATTATTATTATAATTGGTATTATTAAAAACCGATTATAACTTTTGTATAGTAAATGTTTTTATACCAGTTTTAAAATGAGTTATTAATTTTAGACAATTTCTTGCCTAAAAACACAGATCACAGATGATTTCTTGCATAGAAATGAGAAAACATTCATATAACACACAAAATAAGCTTCATTTTTGCTTAGAAAACTAAGCTTACTTTTATTATTATCATTATTATTATTATTACTATTATTTTTATTATTATTATAACTAATATTATTATTATTATTATTATTATTATTATTATTATTATTATTATTATTATTATTATTATTATTATTATTATTATTATTATTATTATTATTATTATTATTATTATTATTTTTATTATTAATATTATTATTATTAAAAACCGATTTTAACTTTTGTATAGTAAATATTTTTATACCAGTTTTAAAATGAGTTATTAATTTTAGACAATTTCTTGCCTAAAAACACAGATCACAGATGATCTCCTGCATAGAAATGAGAAAACGCTCAGATAACACAAAATAAGCTTCATTTTTGCTTAGAAAAACTAAGCTTTAATTTAGAAAGAAATTCATTATTATAAGTATTATTATCATTATTATTATTATTATTATTAACTTTTGTATAGTAAATGTTTTTATACCAGTTTTAAAATGAGTGATTTATTTTAGACAATTTCTTGCCTAAAAACTATAAAATTGCTTAGATTGCCCAAAAACACAGATCACACATGATCTTTTGCATAGAAATGAGAAAACGCTCATGTAACACACAAAATAAGCTTCATTTTTCCTTATTAAAAGTATTATTATTATTATTATTACTATTATTATTATTATTATTATTATTATTATTATTATTATTATTATTATTATTATTATTATTAACTTTTGTGTAGTAAATGTTTTTATACCAGTTTTAAAATGAGTTAATAATTTTAGACAATTTCTTGCCTAAAAACACAGATCACAGATGATTTCTTGCATAGAAATGAGAAAACGCTCATATAACACACAAAATAAGCTTTATTTTTGCTTAGAAAACTAAGCTTACTTTTATTACTATTATTAATTTTATTATTATTATTATTATTATTATTATTATTATTATTATTATTATTATTATTATTGTTATTATAATTATTATTATTATTATTATTAAAAAATTATATTAAACAGACAGAATACGTCGTATTCTGACACAAAAAAACGAATTACGTTATAGACTTGACGAGAACGGCGTATCTCGGACTCTTATAGGACTCTTATAGGGTCAAAAAGTATCAGTTTGGATTAAAACAAATTATTTTTGTTGACTCTCAGTCTGAATTGTTCATCAGTTCAAACAAAAACGACTTGTTTTAGACGATCTTTTGCTTTGAATAAGAAAACTTACATCGAACAGACTAAAAACGTATTAATCTGGCATAAAAGAGCAATTTATGTATCACTTTGGATAAAGGCAGCTAATCCTATTCGTTTCATTGCTTAAAATAGACAAAATTGTTTATAAATCTAACAAAAACGCTGTATTCTAGCACAAAATACTAATTACATTATAGTTTCGACGAGAATAGCTTATTTGGAATGATTCTATGCTTCCAAACGAGTAAATTTTTATTAAACATGCCAAACATCATGTTTTGTCCTATAAAGACATTTTATATTGCAGTTTGTATTAAAACAAAATATTTTCGTTGATTCTTTGTTAGAAGCAGCAAACCTAGTATTAAAGAATCTGAAAACTTTGTATTCGGGCACAAACCACCGAATTTTGTATCAGTTTAGACAAAAACGGTTGATTTTCGACAATATTTTGCTTTGAACAAGATAACTTAAGTCAAACTGACTAAAAACGTCTTATTTTAGCACAAAACAAAAGATCTGCGTTATAGTCTTAACGAGAGCTGTTAATTTCAAACGGTTCTATGCTTTGAAACGAGTAAACTTTCTCTGAACAGAGGAAAAACATCTTATTTCGCCTTTTAAAAACGATTCATGCCACAGTTAGGATAAAAACCAATTATTTTCGTTAATTCATTGTTACAAACAAGAAACCTTACATCAAAGTAACTGAAAACCCCTTATTCAGGCACAGAAATTCGAATTACGTTTCAGTCTGGACAAAAACTACTTACTTTAGACGATCCTTTGTTTTGAATACAAAAACTTACATTAAAAAGATTAAAAACGTCTTATTCTGGCTGAAAACTGCAAATTATATATTACTTTAGATAAGAGCAATTTATCCTGATTACTCCTTTACTTAGAATAGAGTAAACTTGTATAAAACTTAATGAAAACTTTAAATTTTGTCTCAAAGAAATAATTTACGTTATAGTTTCGACCAGCACTGTTTATTTCAAACGATTTTATGATTCGAAACTAATGAACTTTTATGGGGCAGATGCAAAACCACATATTACCATATAAAGCGTTGTTTTAAAGCAAGTTATTACTTTTTGCAACAAGAAATTTCACGTCAAAGAAACTGAAAACTTCGTATCCATGCACAAATATCGAATTACGTATCAGTTTAGGCAAATACAGCTTATTTTAAACGATTCCTTGCTATAAACAAGAAAAATTTTATCAAACATATTGAAAACGTCTTATTCTCGAAAATAAGAGCAAATTATGTATCAGTTTTAACAAAAGCGGATTACACTGTTTGATTCTATGCTTAGAGTAGAGTAAACTACTATAAAACGTAATGAAAACTCTATATTCAAGCTCAAAAAACAAATTACGTTATAGTTTTGACAAAAAAAATTATTTCGGACGATTACATACTTCGGAGTAAGCAAACTTTACTTGAACAAGTGCAAAAGCTAATTCTTTGCTTTAAAATAACGATTTATGTGGTAATATGGTATTTTGCATCTGTCCTATAAAAGTTTACTCGTTTCTGTGCCTGAATAAGGGGTTTTCAGTTACTTTGATGTAAGGTTTCTTGTTTGTAACAATGAATTAACGAAAATAATTGGTTTTTATCCTAACTGTGGCATGAATCGTTTGTAAAAGGCGAAATAAGATGTTTTTCCTCTGTTCAGTGAAAGTTTACTCGTTTCAAAGCATAGAACCGTTTGAAATTAACAGCTCTCGTTAAGACTATAACGCAAATCTTTTGTTTTGTGCTAAAATAAGACGTTTTTAGTCAGTTTGATATAAGTTTTCTTGTTCAAAGCAAAATATTGTCGAAAATCAACCGTTTTTGTCTAAACTGATACAAAATTCGGTGGTTTGTGTCCGAATACAAAGTTTTCAGATTCTTTAATGTTAGGTTTGCTGCTTCTAACAAAGAATCAACGAAAATATTTTGTTTTAATACAAACTGCAATATAAAATGTCTTTATAGGACAAAACATGATGTTTGGCATCTGTTTAATAAAAATTTACTCGTTTGGAAGCATAGAATCATTCCAAATAAGCTATTCTCGTCGAAACTATAATGTAATTAGTATTTTGTGCTAGAATACAGCGTTTTTGTTAGATTTATTAACAATTTTGTCTATTTTAAGCAATGAAACGAATAGGATTAGCTGCCTTTATCCAAAGTAATACATAAATTGCTCTTTTATGCCAGATTAATACGTTTTTAGTCTGTTCGATGTAAGTTTTCTTGTTCAAAGCAAAAGATCGTCTAAAATAAGCCGTTTTTGTTTGAACTGATGAACAATTCAGACTGAGAGACAACAAAAATAATTTGTTTTAATCCAAACAGATACTTTTTGACCCTATAAGAGTCCTATAAGAGTCCGAGATACGCCGCTCTCCTCAAGTCTATAACGTAATTCGTTTTTTTGTGTCAGAATACGACGTTTTCTGTCTGTTTAATATAATTTTTTAATAATAATAATAATAATAATAATAATAATAATAATAATAATAATAATAATAATAATAATAATAATAATAACAATAATAATAATAATAATAATAATAATAATAATAATAATAATAATAAAAATAATAATAGTAATAAAAGTAAGCTTTGTTTTCTAAGCAAAAATGAAGCTTATTTTGTGTGTTATATGAGCGTTTTCTAATTTCTATGCAAGAAATCATCTGTGATCTGCTTTTAGGCAAGAAATTGTGTAAAATTAATAACTCATTTTAAAACTGGTATAAAAACATTTACTATACAAAAGTTAATAATAATAATAATAATAATAATAATAGTAATAGTAACCAATATAATAATAATAATAATAATACTTTTAATAAATAAAAATGAAGCTTATTTTGTGTTATCTGAGCGTTTTCTCATTTCTATGCAAGAGATCATCTGTGATCTGTGTTTTTAGGCAAGAAATTGTCTAAAATTAATAACTCATTTTAAAACTGGTATAAAAACATTTACTATACAAAAGTTATAATCGGTTTTTAATAATAATAATATTAATAATAATAATAATAGTAATAATAATAAAAATAATAGTAATAATAATAATAATAAAAATAATAATAGTAGTAATAAAAGTAAGCTTAGTTTTCTAAGCAAAAATGAAGCTTATTTTGTGTTATATGAGCGTTTTCTCATTTCTATGCAAGAGATCATCTGTGATCTGTGTTTTTAGGCAAGAAATTGTCTAAAATTAATAACTCATTTTAAAACTGGTATAAAAACATTTACTATACAAAAGTTATAATCGGTTTTTAATAATAATAATATTAATAATAATAATAATAATAGTAATAATAATAAAAATAATAGTAATAATAATAATAATAAAAATAATAATAGTAGTAGTAATAAAAGTAAGCTTAGTTTTCTAAGCAAAAATGAAGCTTATTTTGTGTTATATGAGCGTTTTCTCATTTCTATGCAAGAGATCATCTGTGATCTGTGTTTTTAGGCAAGAAATTGTCTAAAATTAATAACTCATTTTAAAACTGGTATAAAAACATTTACTATACAAAAGTTAATAATAATAATAATAATAATAATAATAATAGTTTTAATAATAATAATAATAATAATATTAACAATAATAATAATAATAATAATAATAATACTTTTAATAAGGAAAAATGGAGCTTATTTTGTGTTACATGAGCGTTTTCTCATTTCTATGCAAAAGATCATGTGTGATCTGTGTTTTTAGGCAATCTAAGCCATTTTATAGTTTTTAATATTTAACAAAAATTTGCTTTGAAATAAAATGTTTGAAAAACTGAAATTGAACTAAATTAATTGTGTCTAACACTTTAGTAGAGGAAAAAGGAGGAGACATAAAAGTCACTAAAGTCTTAGAGTTGTCTTTAGTCGTCATATTAATAACAATAACATTTATAATAACAATACTAGTAGTACTAAATTTGCTTATATGCAAGCGCTTAATTAAGATGACAGTTTTTTTGTTTTTTGCTTATATCTCGAAAACAGTTACTCCTATCAATTTTTACCATTTCACCAAAATTAAAGGTGAAAAAATTTCCTACAAAATAGTTATTTGCATTTTTCATGTAGAATTAACCATAAGCGAGATATAAGTTTGAAAATAATTAATAATTAAAAATGAGTTTTAACAGAAAATGTCTTGTGATTTAAAATACACTTAATTTATTGGGTCCAATACTTAATTAGAGAAAAAAGGAGGTGACAGTAAATGCTGCATTTTCGTCTTCGTCTCAAACATTGAAAACTGAATTACATTTTTGTTCAGTAACTGTCGTCGAAGACGAAAATGCAGCATTTACAAACGACTCTAAAAACTTCAGTGACTTATGTCTTCTCCTTTTTCCACTACTAAAGTGTTAGACACAATTAATTTAGTTTAATTTCAGTTTTTCAAACATTTTATTTTAAAGCAAATTTTTGTTAAATATTATTTATATCCAACTCTATAACTCGCTTATGGTTGGTCCTACAAGAAAAATGCAAATAACTATTTTGTAGGAAATTTTATCAGCTTTAATTTTGAATAAAAGATAAAAATTGATAGGAGTAACTGTTTTCGAGATATAAGCAAGAAACCAAAGTGAAAACTGTAAGTTACTGAACAAAAATGTGATTTAGTTTTCAATGTTTGAGACGAAGACGAAAATGCAGCATTTACTGTCACCTCCTTTTTCTTCTAATTAAGTATTGGATCCAATAAATTAAGTGTATTTTAAATCACAAAACATTTTCTGTTAAAGCACATTTTTTTTTTAATTATTAATTATTTTCAAACTTATATCTCGTTTATGGTTAGTTCTACATGAAAAACGCAAATAACTATTTTGTAGGAAATTTTATCAGCTTTAATTTTGGTGAAAAGGTAAAAATTGATAGGAGTAACTGTTTTCGAGATATAAGCAAAAAACAAAAAAACTGTTACCTTAATTAAGCGCTTGCATATAAACAAATTTAGTACTACTAGTATTGTTATTATTAATGTTATTGTTATTAATGTGACAACTAAAGACAACTCTTAGACTTTATTGACTTTTATGTCTCCTCCTTTTTCCTCTACTAAAGTGTTAGACACAATTAATTTAGTTTAATTTCAGTTTTTCAAACATTTTATTTTAAAGCAAATTTTTGTTAAATATTTATATCTAACTCTATAACTCGCTTACGGTTGGTCCCACAAAAGAAATGCATTTAACTATTTTGTAGAAAATTTTATCAGCATTAATTTTGAAAGAAAGATAAAAATTGATAAGAGTAAATGTTTTCAAGATATAAGCAAAAAACCAAAGTGAAAACTTTTACAGTTACTGAACAAAAATGTAATTCAGTTTTCAATGTTTGAGACGAAGACGAAAATGCAGCATTTACAAACGACTCTAAAAACTTCAGTGACCTTTCTGTCAGCTACTTTTTCTTCTACTAAAGTATTGGACCCAATAAATTAAGTGAATTTTAAATCACAAGACATTTTCCGTTAAAGCACATTTTTTTTAATTATTAATTATTTTCAAACTTATATCTCGCTTATGGTTAGTCTGAAACTGACTCTGAAGACTTTGGTGACTTTTATGTCTTTTTCTTTTTCCTCCACTAAAGTGTTAGACCCAATTAATTTAGTTTAATTTCGGTTTTTCAAACATTTTATTTTAAAGCAAATTTTTGCTAAAGATTATTTATATCTAACTCTATAACTCGCTTATTGTTGGTCCTACAAAAGAAATGCAATTAACTATTTTGTAGGAAATTTTATCAGCTTAAATTTTGAAAGAAAGATAAAAATAGATAGGAGCAACTGTTTTCGAGATATAAGCAAAAAACCAAAGTGAAAACTGTTACAGTTACTGAACAAAAATGTAATTCAGTTCTCAATGTTTAAGACGAAGACGAAAATGCAGCATTTAAAATCGACTCTGAAGACTTCAGTGACTTATATGTCACCTCTTTTTTCTTCTAATAAAGTATTGGACCCAATAAATTAAGTGTATTTTAAATCACAAGACATTTTCTGTTAAAGCACTTTTTTTTTAAATATTAATTATTTTCAAACTTATATCTCGCTTATGTTTAGTCCTACATGAAAAATGCAAATAACTATTTTGTAGGAAATTTTATCAGCTTTAATTTGGTAAAAAGATAAAAATTGATAGGAGTAACTGTTTTCGAAATATAAGCAAGAAACCAAAAAACTGTTACCTTAATTAAGCGCTTGCATTAAAAAGTCTTCAGAGTCGTTTTTAAATGCTGCATTTTCGTCTTCGTCTCAAACATTGAAAACTGAATTACATTTTTGTTCAGGAACAGTTACAGTTTTCTTATTGGTTTTTTGCTAATATCTCGAAAACAGTTACTCCTATCAAATTATTTTATCTTTTTTCCAAAATTAAAGCTGATAAAATTTCCAACAAAATAGTTATTTACATTTTTTTTGTAGGACCAACCATAAGCGAGTTATAGAGTTGGATATAAATAATCTTTAACAAAAATTTGCTTTAAAATAAAATGTTTGAAAAACCGAAATTAAACTAAATTAATTGGGTCTAACACTTTAGTAGAGGAAAAAGGAGGCGACGTAAAAGTCACCAAAGTCTTCAGAGTCGTTTTTAATCGTCATATTAATAACAATAACATTAATAATAATAATACTAATAGTACTAAATTTTCTTATATGCAAACGCTTAATTAAGGTAACAGTTTTTTGGTTTCTTGCTTATATCTCGAAAACAGTTACTCCTATCAATTTTTATCTTTTTACTAAAATTAAAGCTGATAAAATTTCCTACAAAATAGTTATTTGCATTTTTCATGTAGGACTAACCATAAGCGAGATATAAGTTTGAAAATAATTAATATTTAAAAAAAAAGTGCATTAACAGAAAATGTCTTGTGATTTAAAATACACTTAATTTATTGGGTCTAATACTTTATTAGAAGAAAAAGGAGGTGACATAAAAGTCACTGAAGTCTTCAGAGTCGATTTTAAATGCTGCATTTTCGTCTTTGTCTCAAACATTGAAAATTGAATTACATTTTTGTTCAGTAACAGTTACAGTTTTCTTATTGGTTTTTTGCTTATATCTTGAAAACAGTTACTCCTATCAAATTTTATCTTTCTTCCAGAATTAAAGCTGATAAAATTTCCAACAAAATAGTTATTTACATTTTTCTTGTAGGACCAAGTATAAACGAGTTATAGAGTTGGATATAAATAATATTTAACAAAAATTTGCTTTAAAATAAAATGCTTGAAAAACCGGAATTAAACTAAATTAATTGTGTCTTCCACTTTAGTAGAGGAAAAAGGAGAAGACATAAAAGTCACTAAATGTTTCAGAGTCGTCTTTAGTCGTCATATTAATAACAATAACATTAATAATAATAATACTAATAGTACTAAATTTTCTTATATGCAAACGCTTAATTAAGGTAACAGTTTTTTGGTTTCTTGCTTATATCTCGAAAACAGTTACTCCTATCAATTTTTATCTTTTTACTAAAATTAAAGCTGATAAAATTTCCTACAAAATAGTTATTTGCATTTTTCATGTAGGACTAACCATAAGCGAGATATAAGTTTGAAAATAATTAATATTTAAAAAAAAGTGCTTTAACAGAAAATGTTTAGTGATTTAAAATACACTTAATTTATTAGGTCCAATACTTTATTAGAAGAAAAAGGAGGTGACATAAGTCACTGAAGTTTTCAGAGTCGACTTTAAATGCTGCATTTTCGTCTTCGTCTCAAACATTGAAAACTGAATTACATTTTTGTTCAGTAACAGTTACAGTTTTCATATTGGTTTTTGCTTATATCTCGAAAACAGTTACTCCTATCAATTTTTATCTTTCTTTTAAAATTAAAGCTGATAAAATTTCCTACAAAATAGTTATTTGCATTTTTCTTGTAGGACCAACCATAAGCGAGTTATAGAGTTGGATATAAATAATATTTAACAAAAACTTTCTTTAAAATAAAATGTTTGAAAAACTAAAATTAAACTAAATTAATTGTGTCTAACACTTTAGTAGAGGAAAAAGGAGAAGACATAAAAGTCACTAAAGGTTTCAGAGTCGTCTTTAATCGTCATATTAATAACAATAACATTAATAATAATAATACTAATAGTACTAAATTTGCTTACATGCAAACGCTTAATTAAGGTAACAGTTTTTTGGTTTCTTGCTTATATCTCAAAAACAGTTACTTATATCAATTTTTATTTTTTTACAAACATTAAAGCTGATAAAATTTCCTACAAAATAATTATTTGAATTTTTCATGTAAGACTAACCATAAGCGAGATATAAGTTTAAAAATTATTAATATTTAAAAAAAAAGTGCTTTAACAGAAAATGCCTTGTGATTTAAAATACACTTAATTTATTGGGTCCAATACTTTATTAGAAGAAAAAGGAGGTGACATAAAAGTCGCTGAAGTCTTCAGAGTCGATTTTAAATGCTGCATTTTCGTCTTCGTCTCAAACATTGAAAACTGAATTACATTTTTGTTTAGTAACTGTAACAGTTTTCACTTTGGTTTTTTGCTTATATCTCGAAAACAATTACTCCAATCAATTTTTATCTATCTTTCAAAATTAAAGCTGATAAAATTTCCAACAAAATAGTTATTTACATTTTTCTTGTAGGACCAAGTATAAACGAGTTATAGAGTTGGATATAAATAATATTTAACAAAAATTTGCTTTACAATAAAATGCTTGAAAAACCGGAATTAAACTAAATTAATTGTGTCTAACACTTTAGTAGAGGAAAAAGGAGAAGACATAAAAGTCACTAAATGTTTGAGAGTCGTCTTTAGTCGTCATATTAATAACAATAACATTAATAATAATAATACTAATAGTACTAAATTTGCTTATATGCAAACGCTTAATTAAGGTAACAGTTTTTTGGTTTCTTGCTTATATCTCGAAAACAGTTACTCCTATCAATTTTTATCTTTTTTTCAGAATTAAAGCTGATAAAATTTTCTACAAAATAGTTATTTGCATTTTTTTGTAGGACCAACCATAAGCGAGTTATAGAGTTGGATATAAATAATCTTTAACAAAAATTTGCTTTAAAATAAAATGTTTGAAAAACCGATATTAAACTAAATTAATTTGGTCTAACACATTAGTAGAGGAAAAAGAAGAAGACATAAAAGTCACCAAAGTCTTCAGAGTTGTTTTTAGTACAAAATTTGCTTATAAGCAAACGCTTAATTAAGGTAACAGTTTTTTGGTTTCTTGCTTATATCTCGAAAACAGTTACTCCTATCAATTTTTATCGTTTTACTAAAATTAAAGCTGATAAAATTTCCTACAAAATAATATCTTGCATTTTTTAATTAGGACTAACCATAAGCGAGATATAAGTTTGAAAATAATTAATATTTAAAAAAAAGTGCTTTAACAGAAAATGTCTTGTGATTTAAAATACACTTAATTTAATGAGTCCAATACTTTATTAGAAGAAAAAGAGGTGACATAAAAGTCACTGAAGTCTTCAGAGTCGATTTTAAATGCTGCATTTTCGTCTTCATCTCAAACATTGAAAACTGAATTACATTTTTGTTCAGTAACAGTTACAGTTTTCTTATTGGTTTCTTGCTTATATCTCGAAAACAGTTACTTCTATCAATTTTTATCTTTCTTTCAAGATTAAAGCTGATAAAATTTCTTACAAAATAGTTATTTGCATATTTCTTGTAGGACCAACCATAAGCGAGTTATAGAGTTGGATATAAATAATATTTAACAAAAACTTGCTTTAAAATAAAATGTTTGAAAAACTAAAATTAAACTAAATTAATTGTGTCTAACACTTTAGTAGAGGAAAATGGAGAAGACATAAAAGTCACTAATGGTTTCAAAGTCGTCTTTAGTCGTCATATTAATAACAATAACAATAATAATAATAATACTAATAGTACTAAATTTGCTTATATGCAAGCGCTTAATTAAGGTAACAGTTTCTTGCTTATATCTCGAAAACAGTTACTTCTATCAATTTTTATCTTTTTACTAAAATTAAAGCTGATAAAATTTCCTACAAAATAGTTATTTGCATTTTTCATGTAGGACTAACCATAAGCGAGATATAAGTTTGAAAATAATTGATATTTAAAAAAAAGTGCTTTAACAGAAAATGTTTTGTGATTTAAAATACACATAATTTATTAGGTCCAATACTTTATTAGAAGAAAAAGGAGGTGACATATAAGTCACTGAAGTCTTCAGAGTCGATTTTAAATGCTGCATTTTCGTCTAAGTCTCAAACATTGAAAACTGGATTACATTTTTGTTCAGTAACAGTTACAGTTTTCTTATTGGTTTTTTGCTTATATCTCGAAAACAATTACTCCTATCAATTTTTATCTTTCTTTCAAAATTAAAGCTGATAAAATTTCCTACAAAATAGTTAATTGCATTTCTTTTGTAAGACCAACGATAAGCGAGTTATAGAGTTGGATATAAATAATCTTTAACAAAAATTTGCTTAAAATAAAATGTTTGAAAAACCGAAATTAAACTAAATTAATTGAGTCTAACACTTTAGTATAGGAAAAAGGAGAAGACATAAAAGTCACCAAAGTCTTCAGAGTCGTTTTTAGTCGTCATATTAATAACAATAACATCAATAAAATAATACTAATAGTACTAAATTTGCTTATATGCAAGCGCTTAATTAAGGTAACAGTTTTGTGGTTTCTTGTTTATAACTCGAAAACAGTTACTCCTATCAATTTTTATCTTTTTACTAAAATTAAAGCTGATAAAATTTCCTACAAATTAGTTATTTGCATTTTTTATGTAGGACTAACCATAAGCGAGATATAAGTTTGAAAATAATTAATATTTAAAACAAATGTGCTTTAACAGAAATAATCTTTAACAAAAATTTGCTTTAAAATAAAATGTTTGAAAAACCTAAATTAAACTAAATTAATTGAGTCTAACACTTTAGTATAGGAAAAAGGAGAAGACATAAAAGTCACCAAAGTCTTCAGAGTCGTTTTTGGTCGTCATATTAATAACAATAACATTAATAATAATAATACAAATAGTACTAAATTTGCTTATATGAAAACGCTTAATTAAGGTAACAGTTTTTTGGTTTCTTGCTTATATCTCGAAAACAGTTACTTCTATCAATTTTTATCTTTTAACTAAAATTAAAGCTGATAAAATTTCCTACAAAATAGTTATTTGCATTTTTCATGTAGGACTAACCATAAGCGAGATATAAGTTTGAAAATAATTAATATTTAAAAAAAAAGTGCTTTAACAGGAAATGTCTTGTGATTTAAAATACACTTAATTTTATGGGTCCAATACTTTATTAGAAGAAAAAGGAGGTGACATAAAAGTCACCAAAGTCTTGAAAGTCGTTTTTAGTCGTCATATTAATAACAATAACATTAATAATAATAATACTAATAGTACTAAATTTGTTTATATGCAAGCGCTTAATTAAGGTAACAGTTTCTTGCTTATATCTCGAAAACCGTTACACCTATCAAATTTTATCTTTCTTTCAAAATTAAAGCTGGTAAAATTTCCAACAAAATAGTTATTTGCATTTTTCTTGTAGGACCAAACATAAGCGAGTTATAGAGATGGATATAAATAATATTTAACAAAAATTTGCATTAAAATAAAATGTTTGAAAAACTAAAATTAAACTAAATTAATTAAGACTAACACTTTAGTGGAGGAAAAAGTAGAAGACATAAAAGTCACCAAAGTCTTGAGAGTCGTTTTTAGTCGTCATATTAATAACAATAACATTAATAATAATAATACTAATAGTACTAAATTTGCTTATATGCAAGCGCTTAATTAAGGCAACAGTTTCTTGCTTATATCTCGAAAACAGTTACTCCTATCAATTTTTATCTTTTTACTAAAATTAAAGCTGATAAAATTTCCTACAAAATAGTTATTTGCATTTTTCATGTAGGACTAACCATAAGCGAGATATAAGTTTGAAAATAATTAATATTTAAAAAAAAAGTGCTTTAACAGAAAATATTTTGTGATTTAAAATACACTTAATTTATTAGGTCCAATACTTTATTAGAAGAAAAAGGAGGTGACATATAAGTCACTGAAGTCTTCAGAGTCGATTTTAAATGCTGCATTTTCGTCTTCGTCTCAAACATTGAAAACTGAATTACATTTTTGTTCAGTAACAGTTACAGTTTTCTTATTGGCTTTTTGCTTATATCTCGAAAACAGTTACTCCTATCAGTTTTTATCTTTTTTTTAAAATTAAAGCTGATAAAATTTCCTACAAAATAGTTATTTGCATTTTTCTTGTAGGACCAACTATAAGCGAGATATAAGTTTGAAAATAATTAATATTTAAAAAAAAGTGCTTTAACAGAAAATGTTTAGTGATTTAAAATACACTTAATTTATTAGGTCCAATACTTTATTAGAAGAAAAAGGAGGTGACATATAAGTCACTGAAGTCTTCAGAGTCGATTTTAAATGCTGCATTTTCGTCTTCGTCTCAAACATTGAAAACTGAATTACATTTTTGTTCAGTAACAGTTACAGTTTTCATATTGGTTTTTTGCTTATATCTCGAAAACAGTTACTTCTATCAATTTTTATCTTTCTTTTAAAATTAAAGCTGATAAAATTTCCTACAAAATAGTTATTTGCATTTTTCTTGTAGGACCAACCATAAGCGAGTTATAGAGTTGGATATAAATAATATTTAACAAAAACTTGCTTTAAAATAAAATGTTTGAAAAACTAAAATTAAACTAAATTAATTGTGTCTAACACTTTAGTAGAGGAAAAAGGAGAAGACATAAAAGTCACTAAAGGTTTCAGAGTCGTCTTTAATCGTCATATTAATAACAATAACATTAATAATAACAATACTAATAGTACTAAATTTGCTTACATGCAAACGCTTAGTTAAGGTAACAGTTTTTTGGTTTCTTGCTTATATCTCAAAAACAGTTACTTATATCAATTTTTATTTTTTTACAAACATTAAAGCTGATAAAATTTCCTACAAAATAGTTATTTGAATTTTTCATGTAAGACTAACCATAAGCGAGATATAAGTTTAAAAATTATTAATATTTAAAAAAAAAGTGCTTTAACAGAAAATGCCTTGTGATTTAAAATACACTTAATTTATTGGGTCCAATACTTTATTAGAAGAAAAAGGAGGTAACATAAAAGTCGCTGAAGTCTTCAGAGTCGATATTAAATGCTGCATTTTCGTATTCGTCTCAAACATTGAAAACTGAATTACATTTTTGTTCAGTAACTGTAACAGTTTTCACTTTGGTTTTTTGCTTATATCTCGAAAACAGTTACTTTTATCAATTTTTATTTTTCTTTCAAAATTAAAGCTGATAAAATTTCCTACAAAAGAGTTATTTGCATTTCTTTTATAAGACCAACCATAAGCGAGTTATTGAGTTGGATATAAATAATCTTTAACAAAAATTTGCTTTAATAGTAATAAAAGTAATAATAATAATAATACTTTTAATAAGGAAAAATAAAGTTTATTTTGTGTGTTACATGAGCGTTTTCTCATTTCTATGCAAAAGATCATGTGTGATCTGTGTTTTTAGGCAATCTAAGCCATTTTATAGTTTTTAGGCAAGAAATTGGCTAAAATTAATCACTCATTTTAAAACTGGTATAAAAACAATACTATACAAAAGTTATAATCGGTTTTTAATAATAATAATTATAATAATAATAATAATAATAATAATAATAATAATAGACGAAGACGAAAATGCAGCATTTTTACTTTTATGTCATCTTCTTTTTCTTTTAATAAAGTATTGGACCGAATAAATTAAAAAATATTTATTTGCATTTTTCATGTAGGACTAACCATAAGCGAGATATAAGTTTGAAAATAATTACTATTGTTATTATTGTTATTATTATTATTAACATTATTATTGTTATTAATATTATTATTATTATTACTATTATTGTTATTATTATTATTATTATTATTATTATTATTAATATTATTATTATTAAAAACCGATTATAACTTTTGTATAGTAAATGTTTTTATACCAGTTTTAAAATGAGTTATTAATTTTAGACAATCTCTTGCCTAAAAACACAGATCACAGATGATCTCTTGAATAGAAATGAGAAAACGCTCATATAACACAAAATAAGCTTTATTTTTGCTTAGAAAACTAAGCTTACTTTTATTACTACTATTATTTTTATTATTATTATTATTATTATTATTATTAATATTATTATTATTAGAAACCGATTATAACTTTTGTATAGTAAATGTTTTTATACCAGTTTTAAAATGAGTTATTAATTTTATTCAATTTCTTGCCTAAAAACACATCACAGATGATCTCTTGCATAGAAATGAGAAAACGATCATATAACACACAAAATAAGCTTCATTTTTGCTTAGAAAACTAAGCTTACTTTTATTACTATTATTATTATTTTTATTATTATAATTATTATTATTAATATTACGCTCATGTAACACAAAATAAGCTTCATTTTTCCTATTAAAAGTATTATTATTTTTATTTCTTTTGTTACTATTACCATTATTATTATTATTATTATTATTATTATTAATATTAACTTTTGTATAGTAAATGTTTTTATACCAGTTTTAAAATGGGTTATTAATTTTAGACAATTTCTTGCCTAAAAATACATCACAGATGATTTCTTGCATAGTAATGAGAAAACGCTCATATAACACACAAAATAAACTTCATTTTTGCTTAGAAAACTAAGCTTACTTTTATTACTATTATTATTATTATTATTACTATTTTTATTATTATTATTATTATTATTATTATTATTATTATTATTATTATTATTATTACTATTATTTTTATTATTATTATTATTATTATTATTGTTATTATTATTATTATTAAAAACTTATATTAAACAGATAGAAAACGTCGTATTCTGACACAAAAAACGAATTACGTTATAGACTTGACGAGAACGGCGTATCTCGGACTCTTATAGGACTCTTATAGGGTCAAAAAGTATCAGTTTGGATTAAAACAAATTATTTTTGTTGACTCTCAGTCTGAATTGTTCATCAGTTCAAACAAAAACGGCTTATTTTAGACGATCTTTTGCTTTGAACAAGAAAACTTACATCGAACAGACTAAAAACGTATTAATCTGGCATAAAAGAGCAATTTATGTATCACTTTGGATAAAGGCAGCTAATCCTATTCGTTTCATTGCTTAAAATAGACAAAATTGTTGATAAATCTAACAAAAAGCCTGTATTCTAACACCAAATACTAATTACATTATAGTTTCGACGAGAATAGCTTATTTGGAATGGTTCTATGCTTCCAAACGAGTAAATTTTTATTAAACAGATGCCAAACATCAT